>NW_025964013.1:5925000-6194048 GCF_023055435.1 Haliotis rufescens
TCGAGATTTTTTCGTGTGTTTAAGGGTGTTTTACTATGTGGAGTGTTGAGGTTTTTTTACTTAGTCGAGCGTGTTTTACTGGATGGTGTGTGTTCAGGGTGTTTTACTGGGTTGGGGGTGTTTTACTAAGTCGTGTGTTTAAGGGTGTTTTACTGGGTCGAGTGCGTTGAGGGTGTTTTCCTGGGTCGGGTGTGTTGAGGGTGTTTTCCTGGGTCGAGTGTGTTGAGGGTGTTTTACTGGGTCAGGTGTGTTGAGGGTGTTTTACTGGGTCGAGTGTGTTGAGGGTGTTTTACTGGGTCGGGTGTGTTGAGGGTGTTTTACTGGGTCGAGTGTGTTGAGGGTGTTTTCCTTGGTCGAGTGTGTTGAGGGTGTTTTCCTGGGTCGGGTGTGTTGAGGGTGTTTTACTTGGTCGAGTGTGTTGAGGGTGTTTTACTGGGTCGAGTGTGTTGAGGGTGTTTTACTGGGTCGAGTGTGTTGAGGGTGTTTTACTGGGTCGAGTGTGTTGAGGGTGTTTTACTGGGTCGGGTGTGTTGAGGGTGTTTCACTTCACTTCACTTCACTTCACTGGTACTAACACTGTGTCAATCTACATTGTTATAATGTAGAGTATCTGGCACGCTCACTTGCGAACGTGACTGCTATGTCACGGTGCAGGGAACACGTGATATGATATTGTGGTGTGTCTCTGTAGCGTTATGTAATGTGACAAGACATCACATGGTATTTAGTGTGTCACGGTATGTGCAAATATATGGAATACCTGACTACATATAACTAAATGGATGCCTGGCTATCACCACACAGAACTTATTGGTCTTCAGCAACCCATGCTTGAAAAAGGTGACTAAGGGTATCGGGTAAAGGGGCTCGCTGACTTGGTTGTGTGATGCATGTCATAGTATTCCAATTGCGTGGATCGATGTTCATGATGTCAATCACAGGATTGTCTGGTCTAGAACCGATTATTTACAGACCGCCGCTATATAGCTGGAATATTGCTAAGTGTGGCGTTAAACAACAAACAAACAACAAACAAACATATCCTGATTCAGTTCGCCCTACAGTTCACATTGATGCAAATGTGTTGCTTTTAAGATATTTTACGACCGCTTCAAGTATTTGAAAAGCAGTATCTTGTGCATCATGGCATATACAGTATTAAATGCTTGGTGTTTAGCCATGCACTGTATACTGTGTCTACTGTATAGGTTAAGAAATGCGATCTATAAACATGACTACACGGCATCTTGACTTCGGGAATAAATAAGCTACCAAAGCTGTCTTGGCATCGCGTGATTTGCCACCAACACAGCGGCCCTCAACGTCTTTAGCACAACGCAAAGATACACGCGTCCCTTATTAACAGGTGCGCTCGCAGCCAACTATGAAACTGTATGCATCGCTCTTAAACAGGCGCGCTCGCAGCCAACTATGAAACTGTGTGCATCGCTCTTAAACAGGCGCGCTCGTAGCCAACTATGAAACTGTATGCATCGCTCTTAAACAGGCGCGCTCGCAGCCAACTATGAAACTGTATGCATCGCTCTTAAACAGGCGCGCTCGCAGCCAACTATGAAACTGTATGCATCGCTCTTAAACAGGCGCGCTCGCAGCCAACTATAAAACTGTATGCACCGCTCTTAAACAGGTGCGCTCGCAGCCAACTATGAAACTACATGTATCGCTCTTAAACAGGTGTGCTAGCAACAACATTTAAGAAATCAAAGTGTCAAACGCCCTAAAGTTATAATTAGCTCTATCATAACAGTCCGTTTTAAGTAGTTCTAATTTACCGAAGTTACATTTATAGAATTTCCAAACTGTCCTGTATTTACATTTAGAAATATATTTGCATTGGGGATAAAATTATCATGTTTCCCGATTATTTATGTCCGGGTACCCTGTTCCCGGTCGCCCCTTTCATGTTACCCTAACAGGGTGGAGCTATACCAATGTTAGCCCCCGGCTCCCCGTCCCCCGGGTGTTCTTCGCGCCCTCGGTGTGTCGGTAGGTTATAGTTACTGCTTATCTTGATTAGCTGTTTCCTCGTACCCCCGGGCGGTATCAGGCGACGTCGTGATCGCTGTGATACATTGTGTTTTCATTCCTTGCTGCCTGTGTCTAACCTTGCACGTCCAAACTATTGCCTACATGACTATCATCTTCCCAGCAACTCAGCGGTATAGAACGTTTGTAAAGAGCTTCTCTCTATTGGCTTGAAAACGAAGCGAAATATTGTATGTCACCTAGGGGCACGTCAAGCTTAATATGACTCCTGTATTTAGACACCCTGTAATGCAATAGTCACTTTTCTATAACCCTCCATCCGGGCAATATTCCCTAAATACAACACTCTACTTGTGATGCAATATTCCCTATCAATAACGCTGTATTCTGTGGTGGCTATTTCACATATACAACAACGTACCCTTTGATGCGATATTCCCTTTATACAACATAACACCCTGTAATGCAATATTCCCTATCAATAACGTTGTATTCTGTGGGTTTTTTTCACATATACAACAACGTACCCTTTGATGCAATATTCCCTTTATACAACATCACACCCTGTGATGCAATATTCCCTATCAATAACGCTGTATTCTGTGGTGGCTATTTCACATATACAACAACGTACCCTTTGATGCAATATTTCCTTTATAGAACATCACACCCTGTGATGCAATAGTCCTTTTCTACAACCCTTCATCCTGGTATGCAATATTTACTTTAAACAACACCCTACCTGTGATGCAATATTCCCTATCAATAACGCTGCAACCCGGGATGCAATATTCCCTGTCAATAACGCTGTATTCTGTGGTGGATATTTCACATGTTTAACACCGTACCCTTTGATGGAACATTCCCTTTCTACAACACTGCATCCTGTGAAGCAACATTCCCTTTCTACAATACTGCATCCTGTGAAGCAATATTCCCTTTCTACAACACTGCATCCCGTGAGGCAATATTCCCTTTCTACAACACTGCATCCTGTGAGGCAATATTCCCTTTCTACAACACTGCATCATGTGAGGCAATATTCCCTTTCTACAACACTGCATCCTGTGATGCAATATTCCCTTTCTACAACACTGCATCCTGTGAGGCAATATTCCCTTTCTACAACACTGCATCCTGTGAGGCAATATTCCCTTTCTACAACACTGCATCCTGTGAGGCAATATTATCGTTCTACAACACTGCATCCTGTGATGCAATATTCCCTTTATACTACACTGCATCATATCTACGAAATAAAGGCCCCGTGGTTGTTGTCTTACGATGAACAACGACCACGAGTCCTTTATTTCTTATATGAGATGTTAACATTGTATACAACCCCTTTAAGGATGATGATAAAATTACAAGATTTAAAAATATATACCCTTATTTAAATAATGCTGACTTCCTCAATAGAATCCGACCTCGGCAATGTCGGAGAAGTCCAGTTATGCACAGCTGGGGATTACCCGCATATTCATACAATCCTCACACCAATTATCTGTACCTTTCCATATCTCTCCCGCTTTTGGAAGCGATCGTTCGACCATCGCGTTTATCTGCGTTGCCCAGGTACATCTATGGGGAACAACTCACTAGACACTCCCCTCTCAAACAAAATGTCGTCCAATATACGACGTCATCAAGTTGTGAGCGCATGTTCGAATCTCCAGAAATGACTTAATGATAATGTTTTATTGTGAAATAAACCAGACTTCGTTCTTCATTGTTCTTGGCGATGATTTATCGCGTAGCTATCTTTTATAATGCATTATTCCCTTTATACTACACTGCATTTTGTAATGCAATATTCGATTTATACTACATTGCATCATGTACATGCGATATTCCCATTATTCTACCCTCCATCGTATATAATGCAATATTCCCTTTATACTACACTGCACCGTGTAATGCAATATTCCCTATATACCACACTGCATCATGTAATGCAATATTCCCTTCATACTACATTGCATCGTATATAACGCAATATTTCCTTTATACTACACTGCATCGTATATAACGCAATATTTCCTTTATACTACACTGCATCGTATATAATGCAATATTCCCTTTATACTACACTGCATCGTGTAATACAATATTCCCTTTATACTACACTCCATCATATAATGCAATATTCCCTTTATACTAGACTGCATCGTATATAATGCAATATTCCCTTTATACTACACTGCATCGTGTAATACAATATTCCCTTTATACTACACTGCATCGTGTAATACAATATTCCCTTTATACTAGACTGCATCATATAATGCAATATTCCCTTTATACTACACTCCATCATATAATAGAATATTCTCTTTATACTGCACGTCATTCCGTGATGCAGTATGTCGTTAACTACCCCCGATGCAGTGTGTCCCCTCCCCAGTCCAAGGGTATACTGCTTCATATATCTAGCTATTTACCCTTGTCAGTATTGTACAGAAATTCTGCCGGAGACATTCTGTACTGCGGAATGCTTAACGGCAATATATAGACAATGTCTAGCTATAACAGGCAAATCATGACATGTTATATCGATATTCGCTTGATATGTCCTACACACTTCACTCCAACTATATATGCCTGGTGTTTATACAAGGGGGAGACAACCAGTGTTGAGGCTAAGAAGAGTTTGTACTTTTGGCTTATTGAAATATGTCTCAATGAGGTCCGACTCGGTGCATTATCAAAAGAAATCAATGCCGTTTTCATACCTCTGTTGTTGGTTCTTATTGACCCAGAAATGTCGTCCGTCCCTATGAAATCAATACGATGTCAAACACGGACATAGCAGAGAATGACTTTAACCACCACCATACCTGCGTTAGGACAGCTGTCATTCCAGACACGCTGGTGGGGATCATGTGTTCCGTTTGATGGTTTTGTTGTTGTTTTTGTTTGTCTTTGTTCGTTTAACTGCTGTTGTCTTTTTGTGTGTGCGTGTGCGTGTATGTATGCACCTGTGCTTGTGTTGTCTTTTATATCACTTATTATTTTTTCAGTTATTCTGTTTCTCAGTGGTTTTATATTTCTTAGGGGTAGGGTCATTTTGAAGCACACAGAATGTGAGGAGCGGTTGAGTAGGGCTTACGCCGATTATAATATTGCAGACATATCACTGCTGGGGACACACGCAATGGGCTCTACTCATTATACCCGTCTGGGGATCTAACCTGGGTGTTCTGCGTGATGCCAGAAATGTTGACGAGAACGCGGCCAACAGCGGCAGCCCCAGCAAACTTGATTCTTAAAGTCCCTCCTACACTACTTTCTTCATCGTCTGCTAGTTCAAAGATTGGAATATAGCAATTAAAAAATAATACCCTTATTACAGTGCTCGAAATAGCTGTCTGTCCGCTGACCAAATGCCAGTGACTTTAAAGTTCGGCTAGTAACATTTCCGTAAAGCTGGCCCGAGTGTCTGGTTGAAAACTTTAGTCAATACATATTTAATTTCTACGATCTCAAGATCTTGGAGCAAACTCCCCCGTTAACAATTGTTTAAACACAAGATTATCCCATTGGCTTTCTGTATACTGACAAATATAATTATATACATATTTTTCATAAAAGAGGTTATACAGACAGAACGATAAGAGAGAAAGGAAGAGTCCTGTAGATTTACTTCATAAAAAATATACATTGTAGATTATTTGAGTCGAAAGATCTCACTCTGAATATCTGCGGGGTTTTTCTTTCTTGTTCATTACGCTTCTGCTTTGTTTACATTATTGCCTAAACCTGCATTGCCGACATTGTTTCACGTGGGATGAAGCTGCGTCAGTAACAGTGACCCATTCACTGTTCCAACACGACAGGCTGGAGTTAGCGAGTCGATGCGACAGTCAAGCTATCACGTGACCGTTGTCGCACGCTTCGGCTCGCGGAGATCTCGCGTGGTCCTAAGCAGACGATATGACTTAATAGAAGATGGATTATGGTACTGTTTTACATGACCACATGGATTGATCTAGTACGATTTGTCGGAAAACTCTACCATGTTTCCGCCTAGAGCCAGATCTCGGCCTTCAACCGACTGGAATGGGGTGTTACAAGACTTGTTCGGGAAAGGTAGGTTTACCTTTTGTTGTGACACCTGTGTCGCCTGACGAATACAACGCCTGAGTATTGATTACCGTCCTGAGCGCTAGTCGGCAAGCAGCTACTGTCGGGGAGCTAGACGAATAACGCTTTATCATATTATATGGAAATGTGGGATTTCAGTGTGAAATATACCTGTCTGCCACGTTTTGACTTTAATATCTTTGTGTAATATTAGTGATACCTTTTATATGAAACTTGAGAGCGTTGGCACATAGTCATATTAACTGGTCTAAAGAATTATGATAACAATTAACATGGACATAAGGGCGCTTATTACCATGGATATTGTTTGGGGTAAGACGAGTATAATTACCAAGTGGCTATATCTATGCTGAAGTAACTGACAGGCCGGTACTGAGTTAATACTGGACAGTATGCAATGTATTGCTACCAAGTGCTAAGCAGTAGCGGCTATACGTTATTAAAGTAGCTTTGATATAGGGGCTAATAGTGTAACGGTAGGGTTAGAAATTGGCACTGGTCCTATAGTCCTTGCCAAACTGCCCAATAGTTAAGGTATCATAAGGACTAGTATTAAGGGTTTGACTCTAGGTTTTCATTGTTAGGACTAGAGGACTAAACTAGTTAGTTTATATGGCTATAGTAACTGTTGTCACCTGTACAACTGGACATCTATCATAGAAAGTGATTGTGTTACTGTGTAATAGGAAATAGGTAAGGCATGTGTCAACTGTCCTAGCTGCTGAAATAAGGGAAGTTGTTAGGTCCGTACCTTAGTGATGAACCTAATAATACTGTGATCGGTTTCATTTTTATTATTTTTGAGAGTTGAGTTATATTCTGTAATATTTCAACTTTGTGATGGGTATCAATATATAATGGATCCCTCTCAGTTTGTCTGTAAGAAACATTAAGTATTAATTTACATGATTTTATATTTATTTACCTACCCAGTTCTCAATTGCCAGCTTGGGTATGTGCAAACAAGTACAATCATTAATTTGAGTGTGGCCTCAGGGAAGGACAAGGAGCTGTTCTGTAGAGTTGCCGTACTTCCCAACCATACCACTTATGTCCGGGGAATACAAGGTGTTATTAATGTAGGGTTATCATTATTCCCAACAAAAGTTCGTAGCTTACCTTACACATGAATGTCGGATTCTGGTTGGCTGAGACCCATTCTATTATTGTCAATGTACCCTGCTTACATTTAACATACATTTCTGATGTTCTCTAGAATTGTCAATCTGTTGGAATTACATTTGTAGTATACCACCCCCAATTTTGTATCTTAAATTAATTATGTCAGACACCATTCTCCAGATATTTCTGATATTTTCCAAATGCAATGGATCTTTGAGGAATAACTCCCACATTTGTTTTCTGTGGTCTGCGATAAATGCCTAACTGTGGTAATCTTACCAATTCAGACCAAAGCATGCAGGGCTCTATTTGAGGAACTTGATTTAACTTGCACTAGGTGCATGTTGACATGAAAACCAAATTGCACCAAACAAAACCAGGTTGCACCCTGGTACCATAAATGTATCAGAGTTGAAACATAGGCCGGTCTGCTGCCAGTGTCACATAAATTAGTGATGCAGTACTATAAAAACTTAATATGGTCTTGAAGTACCCACAGTTTGATGTTGTCAAACCTAAGAAAGCAGGAGAAATTACATGTTACACAAGGATAAGTGATAAAGTCTAGCAAATAAACTTTGGAGGTATTGTGTGTGTTCAAAGATCGATCTTGTATGGAAAAGTAAGGTTTAGTCAGACACAAATTTGAAGGTTGCATTTTTCAATGATAGGTTGCATGTGGCCATGTTTTATGTAGCTAAATCAAGTCTTGGCATTCATGCATAAGACATACCTGCAATATGATTAGGTGTGTAGTAAGATAAATTCATTATCCACCGGTATCTGGGTATACGAGGTCTTATTACTATATATTTATCACTATTCTCATCAACAGTACATATGTCAGATGAATATGAGGCCTAACTACTGTATTGTTGTCACATTTCCAACAGCACATCTATCAGGGAATACAAAAATTGTTCAAGTTATTACATTATAATTGTCTTTGTTCCTCAAAACAGTACATATTTCAGGGGAATATGAGGCCTTATTACTATATAGTTGTCATTATTCATCAGTACAGTCTCAGCCAGTACATATGTCAGGGGAATACGAGGTCTTAATACTGTTTGGTTATCATTATTCCTTAACCACAGATATCAGAGGAATACAGCAATTGTACAAGGTGTTATTACAGTATAGTTATCATTATTCCCAACAACAGTAACTATGTCAGGAGAAATATGTAATGTTGTAATTACTGTCTAGATGATGTTGACATTAACAGTATAGATGGTATTATTGGAAAAATGTTGTTAACTGTGAAATATTTTAATAAGTATATGAATAGATATTGTTCTGTCACTTCTCAGTTCATGTAAATCAAGACTTTACATTAGGTCCCAAGGTATGAGATTAAGAATGACTGCCAAGAAATTGTTATGAGTTGAAGAGAAATTCAGGGATCCATGTATATAGAAGTTAGAATTGATACTTTTCAGAGTTAAAGATAACATAAAAACAGATAAAGTGTTCGATTTACTTTTACTTATTGCAAAATTCTATGTTAATAGATGCAAATCCCAAAGAACCAAACCTTACTTTCATGTTAATAAGAAGGAAGTTTTTCTGTGTTTTTCTTCAGAAATTCTGTGGAGCTCAGAAGCTGTATGATAAACTTTTCGAAAAAGAGGAGCAGCTATCACTTTCAGTTTTACTTTACACTTCAGACTTTAATGTATTAGACCATGTACGTTTCTGCACTGCAATATAATATATACATGATATATATGCAGTATAATTGTATTACTAGAGTGAATGAGTTATTGAGAACTATGTTAATTTCTGTAAAAAGTATAAAATGTACTGTCAGGTTGTGAAATATTCTTTTCATGTCATGGGCATTCTGCTACCCTGGACAAAAGTCTGTGAACAATAAAAGAAAATAAATATAGTAGTTGGTATTTGGTAGAGTGAAAGTAACGTCATCACTTTGAAATGATGTATAAGGGCACTTTCTTCATACGGCATCTTCAAATAGTAGTCATACAATAAAAGCCCATGAACTCCTGGTACACGACTCTTGTGTCACACATAATGCTGTCTGGTTTAATGTGGACATATCGCGGTAAATATCACGGTCCATGAAAACCTCCGCTCATCTCAGCAATCACAATGCTATGATTTACAGCAAGCTCCCAGACAGATTGAACACAACTTAATGGCTTTCACGCCATTTGTTCAAGCAGTAGATCAATCATAGACTATCTGCTGACTTATTATTCTGACAATAAGTTTTGTTCATGGGATGAATCACTGCTACCTACATGCTGACAGTGTAATGGTCACACCGCCCATGATCACTCTGTCCCAATCCTACTGCATAACTTGTCTTATCAGCCAGGAAGTTTTTCAGCGCAGGTCCTTCTAAGTTGCACATATTTATCATCATGTGTGATAACACCGATTCTCTCGTAAATCTATGCTGGTTTCTAGGCTATCATGTAGAGGTAAAGGTTCACCTTGCTCCAGCCGACATTCCTGGGTATGTATCAGTATATATACCTTAGTAGGTCAAGAAGTAATGGGTTCCCTTGCAGGGATTTATCAAGGATTCCACACTAAGAGCCCTTGTCGGGCAATTTGAGTAAATTAATTGTTTTTTTGCCCAAATAGATCATGAAATACAAGGCACCTCTACAAAGCCATAACATTAGTTATTACCTGATTACTAATATATGACATGAATTGAGAAATTTGTAATTCCAATTTGGGATTTTTTAGGGACAATTTGCTGCAGACTTGGGGCTGAATATGGGCCTGTGGGCAGGTCTAGATAAATCCCTGCCTTGCGTGATTTGTGTGTAGGCACTTGATGATAGTTGGGAAAGTGAGTGCCCATATTATCCCCACTAGGGTTCATATTTGATTCTAAATATTCTGTTAACATAACAGGTGGCATCTTGCATTGTAATGAAAGCGGTATCAGTTTGTTGTTTGACACTGCGCTAGCAATATTTGAGTCTGGACGAGGCAATCAAGTGATTGACATAATGCGCACAGGTACACGCAATTGAGATTTGTGACATGCAATAACTAAGTGACGGAACCAGACCAACGCTCCAATAAGTTTCCTCTTACGACAAGCATAGGACGTATTTCCTTACCCAGAATCACCCCTGGTTCTGTCAGTACCTATAGGTATGTATTTTTTGCAATATTGTTGTTATTATACAGATCCTACAAATAGAAATCCATAGAAGTCCTTTTCTTAAGGACCTGGTGTTGCATTGCAGTGTTCAACAGTGTAAAGGTTGGACAATGAAAAGGGAAGAGAATAGTGTGTCTGGATTGTTTGCATAATTTTGTTCAGCAAATATAAAATAATGTGTTAACTGCCTCTTTAGAAAATAAACAAACGAAAACATACTGCCTCTTTAGTGCCCAGTATATTCCACGTTAAGTTACTTCCTCCGCCTGAATAATCATGGTCCAAATGATAAAAAACAGGAGTTTAAAAAAAGTCTGAGGTTATTGCCGTTCAAGATCTATCATCATCTGACACACCTAAAACATCAGTAAAAAGGCGATGACTTGACGATTATTTTTTGTATTTTTCATAGATTTCTGACTTAAGAAGAAAATATACTGTGAGTTATGAGCACTGAAATGATTTTTTATCCCCTGATAAACGTAGTCCCTGTTTTGTCAACTGTTGCACTCTGTCTAACCTTCTTGTGGAGTCAGCGGAAGACGTGCAATAATGTCAGAGCAGGAATTTGCTATTTTTCTAACCTTTACCACAGGCTGCCCTGCTGTAGCTCATTTATGTCTGACTGATTGTCTATGCGAGGCACTTCCCATAGACGGTAGTCAATGGGAGGATTGTGGAGCTGTTCGTCTTTTTGAAGACACTTGAAAGCCTTTTCATGACATAATGTGTGACATTATTTGTAACCATGACAACTTAAAGCAAAGAGAGCTGAACTTGAATGACGCCATCACAAGTCAGTGAAGTTTAGACAAAGATTACTCTAACTGATTAGGGCATTTACTTTAGCAAACATAATCATTCCATTCATCCAGGATTTTCTGGTTATCCACATAGCAATCCTCTTGGGCACCATCATGATGTATTTATCAAATATCTTGCCGCTACCTTTGGAGAATCATTGTTTGCAGACCAGGAATATGTGATGTGAAAATTACTTTACATGCAGGGGATAACTTCTTTTATCACACTGGCTTTCTCACAATGATAGCAACTGTACTTCATGTTCACATCATGATGATTATGTAATACAAATGATGTTCCAGTACTATGTTACACAAAGTAATATTTTTATTTGTCATGTAATATTGTCAAGATAAGTCTTTATAGCTCAACTGGCCTTTTGACAGCTAATATCTTTCCAGGGGCGGTCGGGTAGCCTAGTGGTTAAAGCGTTCTCTTGTCACGCCGAAGACCTGGGTTTGATTCCCGACATGGGTACAATGTGTGAAGCCCATTTCTGGTGTCCCCCGCCGTGATATTGCTGGAATATTGCTAAAAGCGGACTAAAACCACACTCATTCACTCATAATCAGAAAATATTTGATTCATACAACACCATCATAAAATGTGTAGATATAGAAGTGAAAGTAGTTTTGAAATGAACTTATCACTCACTTACTAATATCTTTCCTTTCCTACCATCATGAGCATATAATAAGCAAGAACATGTTCATGACACCTTTCAAACATTCTGAACAAGTTGTCAGGCTGCGTATGTTTGGTATTCACAATTACCATATATGTCCGCAGATAAGCAGAATTTTGAGGACCAGAAAAAAGATTCTGTAGAAAGGGGTCCACGGGATACACGAATTATCTGGGGGTCATATCATTTTCTTTCGTATTTCAATAGTCAAGTTAATACCTCAGCTTATCTACAGGGTCGGCTTATCTGCGGTCATATACGGTATTTTAAACATGTTAAAGTTCTGTTTTTAATATTTTTATCTTATGGGTCAAATTGTCATGAAAATGGGAATTCTGCTATTTTGTGTTAACCTGGGGACCCCTAAATCTGTTATGTTCAGCATTAGGGTCAGGAAAAAACACACCTTGAACACTGTTAGTTTTATGAGTCAGTAATGATGAATTATACATAATGGAGTAGTTCAGGAAAGACAAGGTGAGCAGTGGAGTGCACATAGCTGACCCATACGCCTTGCCTCCATACCAAACGTTAGTCTATAATCAGTGTCACCACAAGTACTGTAATGGTTTCTGTGAGGGTGCTTGGTCAGGGGGGTGTACATTACTGTACAAACCAGTCCGGAGAGCCACTTGTAGGGTGGGCTCGTCATATATAATACATCTCCCCACACACTTGTGACATTTATTGTCCTCTCAGGCCCATACACAAATAGACACACAGTTATCTGGGAGCCTTGTAGTGTATGATGTTGTCAAATCTAATTGAAAGTGAGGCCTTGACACAGGTCATGTGTCTGTGCATGTTCCATGTCTATGATTTACATACCGGTATGTCATTATTTAGTTGCCTATGTACTATGCCATAATTTACCTTTATATGTACCTGTCTGTGTGACAGTTTAGTTGTAATGCTAACACGTATCATAGTTTGGCCTTAACTATACTTATATACAGGGTTTTACCTTGACTTACAAAAGTGGGGGTTCAGGGGCCCCCCCAATAATCAATGTTTAGGGTCCTTGCAGGCAATATGAGGGTCCTGTAAAGTAATGAAATGGTGTAGTGTACTGTATGTTTAGATAACTACTCTAGAGCCTGGAATGAATCAGTGATCATGTGGACAGTGGTCATTATTGATGGATGAAATGACCGACACCGATAACTACTCTTGATGAGGTGTAGGTACAGTAAATGTTATTGTGTGTCCCTTGGGACGCAGGATAATGTTTTTCAACGTCCATTCTATACATTTGTGTGTATGAACGCACATTTGTGCGTTGCATAAAATCCTGTAACATCATATAGTAAAGGCGACTATGCTTGTAGTAAGAGGTGACTTACGGGATCGGGTGGTCAGACTCGCTGACTTGATGCATGTCATCGATCCCAATTGCTTGGATCGATGCTCATGATGTAATTCACTGGATTGTCTGGTCCAGACTAAATTATTTGCAGACCACCATCATATAGCTTGAATATTGCTGAGTGTGGTGTTAAACAACAAGCAAACATATTACAGTTTATCCTTAGATATATTTGTGAATATTATGGTTTAGCTGTACATATTATCATGATTATATAGTATATTTCCAGCCAAGCCATGTCATACCTGTAGTGTGTATTAAAGCCAAACACAGTATTGTGCACAATCACTTGTATGAAACAGCAGTTAGTTGTGATATGATACACACAAGTAGACATTAGTCATGTTAAGAGACATATTCAGTCAAGAAAGAGAATAACTAGAGCTATTAAGTAAACAATGGCAACTTTAGAAACTGCCATTAGTCCTATAGTCCTTGCCAAACTGTCCAATAGTTAAGGTATCCTTAGGACTAGTAGAATTACATGTATACCCATATGCTACAGATCAGCGTATCTACGTAATATACCCCCCAAAAATATTCAAAACCCTATTACTTTCAATTAACCTGCGTACAGAAATGCTTGCATTAAATGAAGAACTCAAATGTATAAAAACAGCTCGCATAAATACCCAATGAAACTTTTTCAGAATGCGTACAAAGGCGCTAATTTCCGAAACACAATTATGAGCTAATTTAATTTCCGAGTCAAGCCTATATATTTAGAACAGTTATTTACATCTAACATATTATTTCCTTTATTATAAATCTTCAAATGTTCACTAACTTTGGGAAAAACCTAATGAAAAATGTAATAACCCAATTGAAATAGAAACCCTAGAGTAAAAACTCAATTGCTCAAAAATGTATCTGGAGCTCTGTAAGGACTAGTGGGCTAAAGCTGTTAGTTTCTATTGCTGCAATGGTGTCATGACTCTTATACATACCATCATAAAATAGTATTTGTAAATTCCTTTTCATATGATATAACATCATTCTTTTTAAAACGTGTTTCATACCTCGTGACACAAACCTAAAATATGACAGTGGGAGGATCGTGGCTCTCTTTAAAGCATTTACCTGCCATAAGGTGTCACGATGCCTTTATTCTTCATGGAAGATGGGGATGGCTACCCAGGGTATTAGTTTCTTACCACTGGTACAATAGGTATTAACAAAGAATGCAATAATGCGTTTGTCATTTCATTACAACACCCAATCGTGTCACACGTCCTCATTTCTTCTGTCTGGCTTAAAAGGTTGGTCGTATGCCAGCAGCCAACCAGCACAACCTGGAACGTTTTCGTTTTCGCCAGTTTTATATAATTCAGGGTCAGGCAGCATATTGGTTGGATTGTGTTCCTTAACAGTTTGATTTCGTCTTTGGCTCTGACTCACTGTACACAAGAAGCTGTGATTTCTAAGCCAAGTGGTCTCCTCTGTTAGAGATTTGATGTGTTTGTGAAGGGCACCTGCTCTTTGATTGGCTCAGTGGCTGCAGCCTTAACCCCTTCAATGGTAGCATGGGCCTACTGTGATGACGTCCAGGCAGCATGGTCAGTTTTTAGTCTTAGCTCTCCAGGTCAGTCTGCAAAAGATCAATGTTTGTTATCCCCCCAAGGGTGCAGAATGAAGTCATCTGACTGTACCCCCACTTCCATCCCTCTCTCCCTTTCCCCCCTCCTCTAATCGCCTCTGCCTTGGAGTCACCATCAGCTGGGCCCCCAACTAAGCTCTATACTGAAAGGGTTACTTCAAATTTTTCCTTTCCATCAGTTTAATGTAAAAGATTCAATGGCCGGAGGAATTTATTCAAGATTGTTTTAAGAGGAGCGTTGTTTGATTTAAGCCTTGTCAGACAAATTAGAGTGAAGTGATATTTGCCAGTCACTCAACCAATGTCGCAACATTCTTGCTGAATATCTGTGAAGATCAAAAGAACAAAATTTAGAAATGCTAAATATAAGACTGCTCAATGTGATGTTGTAAATGTTAACTTTGGCAACAGGTGTGTGAATTCTAATAAATTCCTTGCAAAATAATATTCATTGTTGAAGCTTAATGGGAAATGGGATGAAATCTGTGATATTGCTTGGTGTTCAGGTATGTTAATGCAGCATGGATACCTGCTATTCATTCCCTTATTCACTTGTGCAGGTAACTACTCGATTAGGAGTGCAGGTGATCCATCTGCTCCACCGTCTCCTGTTAAATTGTGCAGGTAATGCTTGTCACCTGTTTTACCTGTGTCTGCCAGCATGCTCCATTTATCAACAATAAAAGCCAGTATCAGTTTTTGGGCCGCCTTGGCTGAGGTTGAGATGGTAATTGATATCATCTTGTCTGGTCCTTCCTGGGGAGGAGTGTGACAGTGGGCTGCTAGCTGAGAGGTAGAAGGCCAATTGAGGCAATCAACACATCCCAGCCATCTGAAGCATGATGAGGCTATCAGGACATGATGTCCCAGGGGCAGGAGAGTGGGGACAAATTCTGAGGTCTTGCTTGACAAGGTCAGAAAGAAGGGTCAGATCATAAGAGGAGTGGGTATCTCAGTTGACATGGTCGGAATAGAGAGTCTGGGTATCTCAGTTGACGGGGTCAGAATAGAGAGTCTGGGTATCTCAGTTGACGGGGTCAGAATAGAGAGTCTGGGTATCTCAGTTGACGGGGTCAGAATAGAGAGTCTGGGTATCTCAGTTGACATGGTTGGAATAGAGTGTCATAATGTGAGGACAGTATCTCAGTTGACATGGTGAGACTAGAGTGTCATAATGTGAGGACGTAGTGTCACAGTTGACATGGTGAGAATAGAGTGTCATAATGTCAGGACTGGGTATCATAATGTACAGTAATGGGTATTCTTTACATTCACTGTCAGCATGGCCTACCCCCCTACTTTAATATACTTAAAGTGAGCCAGGGATGTGTTATTCCGGTATTATGGAGTAGATGATCCCCCTTTTGCGCGCAGGTTCCGCAAGCCCTGTATTGTGACGGCTGCAGACCGACCTGTAGTGCTACACTCAACTGTCTCACCTTCTGAGCTCCCAGTGTGGAGGGGGCCAAGAATGTTGCTCCTTTTAAGCACTAGATGCTTTCATATGCTAATGTGCATGATCGTGATACTACACAAGATGATTCATCAAAGGAGGGCAAAAAGCATTCCTCTAATCTTTGAATCAGTTTCAATGACCTGCAAGAAATATCACTTTGTGAGAAATGAAGTAACATGGTATCTCAAGCCTCAACTGGAAAACATTTTCATGTCTGTTGTTGTCACTGGGTACTTTTTGATTAAACAAATATGTTCTGTCTGATTTTATCATAAGAGGGTAAACGAAAATTGAGTATGAGTGTGTCTTGCTATCAACAACCAGTGTTCATATAGTCTCTCTTACTCAAGGGCAAAACGGGCGGTTGGGTAGCCTAGTGGTTAAAGCGTTTGCTCGTCATGCCGAAGATCCAGGTTTGAAGCTCATTTCTGGTGTCCCCCCGCCTTGATATTGCTTGAATATACCTAAAATCGGTGTAAAACCAGTCTCACTAACAAAACACTCACTCAGAAAACACTCAGCTGACAATAGGAAGGCACAGTAATGAAAAGGCCAACTTTCAGGTTGTTCCAGATGCTACCTCTAATAGGGACAAGTGTCACTGATGATCTGTTCCACATGGTTGGTTGGTTTGTTGTTTAATGCCGCACTCAGCAATATTCTAGCTATATGATGGCGGTCTGTTAATAATCGAGTCTGGACCAGACAATCCAGTGATTAATATCATGAGCATCGATCCTCACAATTGGGATTGATGACATGCGTCAACCAAGTCAGCGAGCCTGACCACCCGATCCCGTTAGTCGCCTCTTATGACAAGCATAGTTGCCTTTTACGGCAAGTATGGGTTGCTGTAGACCTATTCTACCCTGGATCTTCACGGGTCCTGTTCCACAGGGAGTTAGTTCCATCATTAACACATACTGCCAGTGTAATGTAGCTTGCAAAGTGACATTACGCACTTGCACATGATGAATGTGAAGCATGTGAACCGAAGAAATCAACTTGCATATTTAAGTTCCAGATGATTCCGTTATTTATCAGTGTTTGGGTTATGGTTAGCGTTAAGGTATATATTCACTTGGAAATTTATACCGGACCTAAAACACTTAGAGAAATGTCGGGAGAACTAAATCAGGCGACATCCAAGACACGTCACATATTGCCTCACCATGATCACCGTACACCCTAGTGCCCATTTAAATGTACCATCGGGAGACATGGGTGGCCCAGTTGTCTGAGACACCGCTATTCGCTGTTGCATCTCTTGGGCAGACTAGAAACCTATGATCATGGGTTTGAATCACGGATTGCACTGATTTTGTTTTAGGTTTGTCGGCACCATACCCATGCTCGTGGATTTCACCAAAGTGGTAAACGTCTAAGACCTTCCGGATTTCCTCCAACATCAAGCTGACACACCATGATCTAACTGGAATACTGTTCCAGGTGGCTTAAAACCCAAATCACACACTCGCTCACCTAAATGTTACGTCAAAGTTTGTTGTTATCCAACTGTCACACAGCTCACTTAGACTAATGTCTCCAATATTACAATAGTTCTGTGCCGGTATTTCAATATCCCTGAAACCGAAGCTGTAATGCTGTCAGGGTTAGCTGGCAAGAGCCATTACAGATTCAGCTGTACAATGGCTGCCATGGCCACGGTGGTGTTTAAAAGTAGGAATGTCTTCCTGAAGTGAACAGTAAATGAGTCCAGTGTTCCAACCTCAGTGTTTGTTTTCCATTGCTATCAACACCAAATGCAGTATGGAAGCGCTGCAACAATGGACAGATAAATCACCCAAGACTATTGACATCCCGTGCTTCAACAAAGCCATGTCCTGAAGAGTTGTCAAATGTCAAGTTGATGATATTTTTATGAGGAATGTAATCAGTATCAAACCACTCTATCCATGGTGGAGAGAGCCAGTGAGGGGGAGCTCTTGTCTCAGCTATCAGCTGTCATGATCTGCGCCACATAATCTAGCGTGTGTTTTATGATGATGTACCGCCTAACTACGCAGGACAGGGGACTCGACACTGTCAGGGTGTGCTCATTTGTGCCATGACCCTGTCCTGCAACGTGTAAACTGCAGTCATAGGTGATAGAGAGGTCGGTAGATTGACGTATCCTGGGTATGCTCATTCGAAGCTCCTCCAGTCCTACAGGTGTATAAACTGCATCGGCAGCTCACAGGGAGGGAGGTAGATTAATATGCCCAGTGTTGGCTCATGTGGAGCACAACCCATTCTACCTATAAACTACGTCAAGATGTTCAAAGCGGTAGGTAGATTGATATACCGATCTCCCTCATAGAAGCCAAGAAAACCATTGTTGCCACATGTTATAAAGTATTTGTGGTGCATTTTCACACCAACTGCATACAATCAGCAGCAGGTGCTTGTGTGCAGCAGGACAATCCTCCACACCCCGTGAGGTCTTCATGCATATTTCTCCTTCAGCAGGCACTGTATGTTCCTATTCAGCCTAGCACGCCCGGAACTTGTTGACTCGTAGATGGGTTGAGTCTTTATACAGCTTCATTACACTTTATTGACAATATCATCCATGGGTGTTTGTTGAGTGAAGCTAGTGGGCAAGTCACTAGCAGCATACACATCTCAGCTAGAGTAAGCATAGTGTGTGTAAGCGTGTGTGTGTCGTCTATATATATATATGTTGACTATGCAGGTTTTCTTACGTTCATCAATGAGATAAAATACTTTTCAGAATTCGTTTTAGGATCAGCTCATTTCTGTCATGAAATATGGCATGTGAGACAATCTACTGGGATGATCTACTGTTCTGTGGACCTGTGAAGATCCTTCTAGAGTAGGCCTTCAGCAAGCCATGCTTGCCTTAGGGATGACTAAAGGGATTTGTTGATGCATGTCATCATCTCCCAACTGGGTAGATAGATGCTTATGATATCAATCACTGGATTGTCTGGTCAAGACTTGATTATTTACAGACCACCATCATATAGCTGGAATATTGCTAAGTGCGGTGTTAAACAACAAACAAGAAACCTGGCATGTGACTGGGACAACCTACTGTCATGTGACTAGGATGACCTACTGTCATGTGACTAGATCGACCTACTGTCATGTGACTGGGATGACCTACTGTCATGTGACTAGATCGACCTACTGTCATGTGACCAGGATGACGTTACTGTTGTTTGACTGGGACGACCTGTCATGTGACTAGGATGACCTAATGCCATGTGACTAGGATGACCTACTGTCATGTGAGTAGATCCACCTACTGTCATGTGAGTAGATTGACCTGTCATGTGACTAGATCGACCTACTGTCATGTGACTAGGATGACGTTACTGTTGTTTGACTGGGACGACCTGTCATGTGACTAGGATGACCTAATGCCATGTGACTAGGATGACCTACTGTCATGTGAGTAGATCCACCTACTGTCATGTGAGTAGATCCACCTACTGTCATGTGAGTAGATTGACCTGTCATGTGACTAGATTGACCTACTGTCATGTGACTGGGATGAACTACTGTCATGTGAATAAATCGACCTACTGTCATGTGACTAGGATGACCTACTGTCATGTGACTAAATCGACCTACTGTCATGTGACTAGGATGACCTACTGTCATGTGACTAGATCGACCTACTGTCATGTGACTGGGATGATCTTACTGCCGTTTGATTGGGATGACCTGTCATGTGACTAGGATGACCTAATGTCATGTGACTGGGACAAACTATTGTCATGCAAGAGGCGACTAACGGGATGGGGTGGTCAGGCTCGCTGACTTGGTTGATGCATGCGATTGATCCCAATTGCGTGGATCGATGCTCATGATATCAATCACTGGATTGTCTGGACCAGATTCGATTATTTACAGCCCGCTGTCATATAGCTGGAATATTGCTGAGTGCGGCATTAAACAACAAACAAACAATACTGTCATGCTACCAGTCGACCTACTGTCATGTGACTAGATCGACCTACTGTCATGTGACTCAGATGACCTATTTGTGACTGGGATGACCTGGTGTCATGTGACTAGATTGATCCACTTCAAATGACAAGGTCGACCTTCGTCAGGCCCGGGTAGTACTGAGGCTTAGACTGTTTGTACACGTCTGACCCTGCAGCCCCATGAACCGCGAGGCTCTTGCTGCTCTGCCATGTGATGTCTTTAAGCACTAAGCTGTGTGAGCCCCCCTTACAACACAGGTATTAGCTCCAGAGCAAACAATCAGGCTGCTTAGTGGATAGTGATATAGGTTTTACTGGGGATTATCCATGCTTGTATGTTATCACATACTTTCTAAGACTGTATGATTGCAGTATGTTGTAAGTGTCAATCCACTCTGTTCTGCCATAAACAAAGGATAAGTACTACATGCTTACTCTATTCTCTATGTAAGTACCATGTACTTACTTCATGCACCATGTTATCATATCTTCTGTATAGATTCCAGAGTGTCAGACACTTGAACACGGCAGCAGTCGGTTCTCATTATAGGATATGCATATAGAGGGTGATATGTTACTGTGGCTAGTGGATACGGCACATGAAAGTAGCACACTTGCCAGAAAACCAACCGAAATATATAAGTAAACATGCGTCAGGTAAACAGATAATGATTGAAGAATACTTGCATTTAACATCTGGATATTACAATTGCACGGTTAGACATTCCTTTTATTAGAGTGTCAATGGCACAGATAAATAAAGGTTCTTGGTGCCCTTGCACAAAGTTGTCTTAGCACTACGATGATCATAACTCCCATACTTTAACATGGACTTACGATACTTGTAGTGCAAAGATTGCTTTGTGCAAGTGGACCCTTTTGCCTTAGGGCAAACTTTTAGAAATCACATTTTGTTTAACAAAAATTCCTTATGACAATATTTATTACATGAGGCCAGTGATTAATGTACTTTCACACAAGGAAACTTGACAAACGCATGGAACAATGTATAATAACCTTTTTCACATTGAAAAGTATTCTTAACTCACTTAAATCCCAAAGGGCACATCTAAACAACCATGTGTGTTACATGTCACGCTTGAAATATGTACATTTCTATACTTGAATTCAATGCTTATCAAATGGTATGTTCTTATGTATACAATTGTCATTTTGCAACATGTTTTGACATTGTATCATGTTACACGGAAACTTAAGCATGTGAAGTGAAACGTTACAGTCCATACTGACAGGATGAGAAAGAAACTTGAGTATGAGTGCCTGCCATGAGGCAGGACTGCGGACTGAAGTGAGACACCAGTAACAAAGGGCCTCCCAGGTCAGCACCATGCTCTGATACTTTTATGTAACATTCATTGCTTCTGCCCAATATTCCTCTCATATATATAGGCAAGGGCAATCAACGTGCAAAGATATAATTGAGCCATTCAACCTGAAAGCCCACTCTCATGCCTGGGTGAGTTATTTCTAAGGGAAGCATGAGTCTGGTAAATATGTACACTTAAGCCCAACCCTCTGACTTCTGTAGCCATTAATCTTAAGTAGTTATACTTTCTTATGCTGTTTCCCTAAGGCCTGAAAGCCCGTGACTGTATTCTGTGTTCTCTTGTTTGAGCTGCATACAGTAATCCTGTCAGGAGGATTGTTTCTGGAGGATTTGATATGTTTGAACATGGAGTTGGACAAACACTAGCACCTCCGATGTGGAGGTTGATAGCAGTAGCTGGTCTCAGTTGGGGTTGTGCCAGGCCAGTTGATACGCTGTGTATTCCCCACTGCCCTGCATACCATAAGCACATATTTCTGCATGGACAGGAGAGTGACACACATTGTATGGATTGTTACTATCAGTGATGTGATATGGAGCTCATAACGCTGGGTATGTATGGCATTTCACTTTATAACTTACCAAGTAGATAAAAGTGGATGTATACTGGATATGTAAGATATTTCCCTTTATACAATACTTGGTAGATAATTGTAAATATAACTAGATATGTATGACATTTTATTGTATGACTTGCCAGGTAGATAATTGTAAATATATTTTGTATGTGTGTGAGATAAGGTAGATAATTGTAAATATTTTATATACAGGATGTGTATGACATTTCTTTCTTCGACCACAACATACTAGGTAGATAATGGTAAATATGTGACTGGCAGTTTGTGGCATTTTATTTAATAACACACCAGGTAGATATAGGCATGTATCTTGAGTTCTGTGTATCTGGAATATAAATTTGATTATGATACACTGGGTAGTAATATCGCATGAGACATGTGTATGTTGCACTTCAGTTATATGACAATAAGGGTGGATTTGACATGTGACCCCAAAACTGAGTTTCAACTATAGTAGTTATTTGGATTTTCCGGTTTTAGAAGGATAGATCCCCTGAGTTATAGCCAACTAGCACAAGATTCATTTCAGATATGACGTTACGTTATATAGCGCACGGATGATGACACAGTCCTTCCAGATTGTAATTTGTTTGAGGGACATGGTCTAGTAGCAGTATCTGTTACTAGTGTTATGACTAGCAGACATAGTATCATCTAACACTAGTCTATGGACCAGTTGCAGTGTCCCACACAAGTCTTGGTTTAACCATCATCAAGTTTGTTTTGGCCATTTATTTTTACAATAGCGGTTCCTTCACCATTGAGTATGAACTAAAATGAACTTATGATTTAAAAAAAAAAATTTGACTATCAAGATAACCTTTTGGGAGCCGTAAGTATGCTATGTTAAGGGCTGGAAAACTCCTGGAACAGTGTCATACAGAGGTCGCCATCAGATCCCACAGGGGTATGCCATCAAATCCCACTGGGGTCGCCATCAGATCCCATAGAGGTCTCCATCAGATCCCAAATAGGTACGCCATCAGATCCCACAAGGCTCACCATCAGATCCCATAGGGGTCGCTATAAGGTATCATAGGGGTCGCCATCAGATCCCATAGGGGTCGCCATCAGTTCCCATAGGGAACGCCATCAGGTATCACAGGGGTCGCCATCAGATCCGACTGGGGTACGCCATCAGATCACACTTGGGTACTCCAGCAGATCCCACTTGGTATAAAATCTAAAAAGAGAATTATTAGGTACATGGAATGTTCTTTAAATGTGATGTCTTTCGTTCCTTTGTGAAGTGTTTAAAAATTTGTTTCACCTTCTTATGTTCTGTTTGATCATGTATGGGTTGGCCTGAACCCTTTCTGGTATTTCAGAAATGGTTGCGCAGGTTAAGGTAAATTATGGTTTTGGCATAGAAACTGCTTTAAGAAACATTCATCATAGACAATAGGATCGGTTCCATTACTCAGTGATGCCCAGGTACCATTGACGATAAGGAAGATAATCAAAGTTAAACACATGTGTTGGCTATATTCATAGATTTGTTTGAGGTGGCGCTCTGATGGGTCGGTTGAGTTTGGTTAAACAAACTATTTTTATTGCCTTTTCAAAAAGACCAGTTATTCATTTGGCATGCTCCTTATATACTCCCCTAGTTGATAAGACATCTTTGGGGTACCTTTGAATATGGATTTTCAGAATGTTATTATTAGGTATTAGAGTGATATATTTATCCAGCAAGCATTATATCCGTTGTCCATTTGTCTTGAACTGAAGGATGAGTTGGTGAACAAATATCACCGTGTGTTTTGTGTGTGTAACTCAGCGTACAATTAGCACTACAGTGTGGATTCATTGTCATCTATCTGTTGCCCCAAACAAGACAATATTGAATTTCCTGAATGTGCTCTTGCTAATCATGTATGAATGGATCCATTGTTCGCCTCCAAGACCTCGGGGCGGAGATGTCACTCCTGGACAACATTTCCACTCTCTGCTCATGTACACAGCTTCATATTGGGGACATATTCCTGTAGGGCTGGACCCAAAGTACACTGCTTATGTCTTCTGAAGTGATAAGAACAAGATTAAGATCGTTAGTTTTATTTAGAAACAAAAAACAGCCTTTTGGATACACAACTTCATATTGGGGACATATTTCTGTAAGGCTGGACCCAAAGTACACTGCTTATGTCTTCTGAAGTGATAAGAACAAGATTAAGATTGTCAGTTTAATTTAGAAACAAGAAACAGTGAATAGTTTGTTACCTGTATATATATAAGGTTGTCCAATGTTGTACAAGGTTAATGCCTAAAGACCCTACTCCAAATGTTCCACAGCCAAATGTAGGTGAAAGCAGACCCAGTAGTTCTGGAGTCACAGGGATCAGGGTGGCCCAGATAGGTGCAGAGTAATGGATTCTACGTGGACTGAGACAGTTCCAATACTCCTGTGGGGTTTCCAGGTTAGAATAGAACCCCAACAACCTCTGCTTTTTTGTTGTTGTTGTTGTTGTTGTTGTTGTTTAACGCCGCACTAAGCAATATTCCAGCTTTATGACGGCGGTCTGTTAATCATCGCTTCTGGACCAGACAATCCAGTGATTGACATCATGAGCATTGATCCGTGCAATTGGGATACGATGACATGCATCAACCAAGTCAGCGAGCCTGGACACCTATCCTGTTAGTCACCTCCTACCAAGATTACAGTGGCCTCTTACAGCAAGCATGGGTTGCTGAAGGCGTATTCTACCCCGGATCTTCACGGGTCTCGATCAACCTATGCTGGTGGTAAGAGATGACCAAATAGATCTGGTGGTCAGACTCCGTGACTTGGTTGACAGCGTGTCATCTACCCTGACAGGGATTGTAGCTCACAATATCGGTCCCTGGACTATTGGTGTGTGCAACGTTAAACAGTGAACAACAAACAAACATCTTCGAACAGTTCGAATAGTAAAAGAGTAACAGTGCGTTATCCCCTGGTGCACCCACAGAGTAACAGGCCTTAGGACGGTCCAAGAGGTTACAGGAAGTGCATGTGTGTACAGTGAATGAGTGAGTGAGTGAGTATGGTTTTACGCCGCTTTTAGCAATATTCCAGCAATGTCACGGCGGGGGACACCAGAAATGGGCTTCACGCATTGTACCCATGTCGGGAATCGAACCCGGGTCTTCGGCGTGACGAGCGAACGCTTTAACCACTAGGCTACCCGACCGCCCCTGAACAGTGAATGAGTCATTATCAGGGTTAGGAATAAACTCAAAAGCATTACTTGCAGGGGTAAAGATAAATGCCCTTATAAAACATGTTAAAAAATGTGGAAATTTTTTTCTCGCCCAGAGGAATTTGTACTAGCCCTGGGTTAGCGGGCTAGTGTTAAGTTCTAACCCTGATTACATTATTACTGCTCATAGTATTATTTATGAAACCACCAATGCTGTTATGTTTCTTGAATGTCTATTATGTCTCATTACCATTGTGTAGTTCGGTGCTTTCCATGCCAGAACATGGACACATTGTAACACTGGGGCTTTAACTCCAGTTTGGTAGTATTGTCTTTTCTAAAATCAAGAGATGTATGTGTAGGTGGCAGTGCAGGGAGAGCATGCAGTGTGAGCAGTCCGCACCATGTAATCCTATACGTGGGATCGTATTCAGTCATTTGCTGGGAACAATGAGTCCACGTCCCTGGTATTGTAGGAGGGAGAATAATGCAGAGATCTTGAAGCAGTCTGCCTCATGTAATCCTATATAACTCTATTCTTTTGATAGGGATATGTTTGTCTGTAAATAACCAGACAGTTTTTCCTATCAAAAGTTGAGTAGTATATTATGTGGGATCGTCTTCAGACTGGGAACAATAAGTCCTACTCCCTGATATTATAGAAGGGAGAATGTTGCAGAAAGCTTGAAGCAGTCTGCCCCATGTAATCCTCTATGCATTCACGTCCAGGTGTGGGCTGGAAAAACGTGTCATATTCCCTGTAATTGTTTCCAGGTCATCAACAGTTTGATTGTCACAACCATCAGTGTATGGGCATGAGTTTCAAATGTTCACTTCTATTATGAGAAAATCTATGACTACAAGACACATGACACCCCTTTTCATTGAAATGTTAAGGGTAGACCATTTATCTTGTTTCATCCAAGACACTCCCTTAATTTTAAAAGTAAAAAGGTCTGGGTTTAACTGTCTTGTTCTATTTGGAACGAGTGTTAATAATGTTGTTATTTCATGCAAGACAATTCTAGACATATGCATTGGCCTCTTTGCAATGTAATTTCCTGAATTAATTTATTGTAATGTTTCTGTATATGTTTAAATACTTTTTGACCTCAAGTATTGCATTGCCTCCATTCCAGAGCATAATTACATGTTAGTGTGGAAAAAAACATGTACACAAGTTGCTGTCCTGAACTTTATTCTGAGTCTTTTGAACAAGAAATTATTTATGAATGCCACCGACCAATATGAGGAAAAGTAGAAAACTGTTTTCTAAAATCACTATTTTTCCTATTTCAGCGGAATACATAGTAACATGTTAACCCCACAATCATTTACATAAAATAGGCCACTGTGCTTGACAGAATGTTACAATAGGCCAGTGTTCTTGACAGTCTGTTTCAATAGGTCAGTGTGCTTGACAGTATGTTGCAATAGGTCAATCTGCTTGACAGTATGTAACAATAGGTCAATCTGCTTGACAGAATGTTACAATAGGCCAGTGTGCTTGACAGTATGTTACAATAGGTCAATCTGCTTGACAGTATGTTACAATAGGTCAATGTGCTTGACAGTCTGTTTCAATAGGTCAGTGTGCTTGACAGTATGTTGCAATAGGTCAATCTGCTTGACAGTATGTTACAATAGGTCAATCTGCTTGACAGTATGTTACAATAGGTCAGTGTGCTTGACTGCATATTACAATATTATACTGACCTCAGACCATTCCCACCGGCCCTACACTCCCTCTAATAAATTACCAGTACCATTTTTGACTTTTACAAATGGGTTTTATATGGAAGTGCTCTCTTGAAGTATGTATATCATAGCATTTTCACCTAGCAAAATCATTGTTCAACTTGCCAATTATCTTAAGGGTCTTATCAAATTGTGTTGATATTTTTTATATAAATAGATAAGTGAGATTCCCAGTGTATATGTGTTGTGTACTGTTAACTCACAACTGAGGTATGACAGTCATATAATGACACCTTCAGTGCAATGGGTAAGTGGTTTAATAGGGTTATGGCACCCTCAGTACAAGTGGTATACAAGTAGTATAACGTGACTGAATGACACTGTCAGTAATATCAGTACACGAATAAAGGGTGAATACAAGGGTTATAACACCTTCAGTCAAACAGCAGTTATAGTACAGAGGTGGCATATTGGAGGCAATAATGTACTGTCAGTAATATAGTGAAAGGCCTATGTGTAATAATGTATCAATATTTTTTGTTTTCTATTCAGTATTAAAATGGCAATGGGGTAGCCTATTAGTCATGGCATTCCCTCATAATTCTGAATACACACAGTTTCAATTCTCATCTGGGCGATCGGGGAGCCTAGTGGTTAAAGTGTTCGCGCATCACGCCAAAGACCCAGGTTCGATTCCCGACATAAGTACAATGTGTGAAGCCCATTTCTGGTGTTCCCCGACATGATATTGCTGGAATATTGCTAACAGTGGCGTAAAACCATACTCACTCACTCTCAAATGGGTACAATGTGTTAAACCAAATCTTGTTGTAGCTTTTAGTTTTTGGTAAATATTGCTTAAAGCTGGCAATTGAAAGATGCATAACAAAAACTGGTAAGATCAAATTTATGGAGTAGACTCTTCAAGTTGAATAAGAGAGCAACACAAGTAAACTTGTGTTCTGTGCTGGGCCAGTTTCGTGTTTGACAGGGAGTACCTACTGCACGTGACATCAACTACCACACCTCATGCCCCAGCTTGTTTTTGTCGATCCTGCCGTCTCAACTGACAACCTTCAATATTTGTTTACGGGAGTAGTAATCCACAATCTCTGAAGACGACAAACACACGAAAAACAAGCACTTTTTTGACAAAGTTAAGGTGTGACACTAGCAGTCAAGAATGTAGCAATGTTATGTTTCTTCATACAATAGGCCATATGGCAGACACATACACTATTCATAAGACATACTTACCATGAAGGACTAGAATATCTCATCCAAGAACTGATGCTTTGGTGCCACTCGCACAGCAAATCTCACAACGATATCTTGGTACCATTCCCCCATAACTCTGTAACAGATATTTTGGTGCCACTTACCCAAAAAGTGTTTCACGGATATCTTGGTGCAACATACCCAAGAACTTTTTCACAGATGTCTTGGTGCCACTTACCCCCAAACTGTCACTAGCATATATCTTGCCATCAGATATGTGTCACAGATATTTTGTACTCTAGGATAT
Source organism: Haliotis rufescens (assembly GCF_023055435.1). Classification (NCBI taxonomy): domain Eukaryota; kingdom Metazoa; phylum Mollusca; class Gastropoda; order Lepetellida; family Haliotidae; genus Haliotis; species Haliotis rufescens. The sequence continues at coordinate 5,953,586 of NW_025964013.1, forward strand.
CCTGGAATGTATCTAAAACCACACTCACTCATAATCAGACAATATTTGCTTCATACAACACATCATCATATGATATAGAAGTGAAAGTAGTTTGTGAAACAAACTAATCAGTACTAAATGTGTTGTGTATTCTGGTAGTGCCTTCTCATATGATATCTTGGGGAACCAATGCGTCAATGCATTGTTTAAGCCTTCAAATTCCTTAGCGTCCCAACCGGTAATAATAAAATACCTCGGCCATCCTACAGAAAGTTAAACCCTTCCCTATCATGTGTGCGTCAGCTAATATATATTGTTAGTGTTCCGAACTATTAATAAAATACTTCAGCTCTCCTATGGACTGTTTAACTTATCCTTTTCAAGATTGTGGTGAGGAGTTGAAACCATCTTAAAGATCGCTTCAATTACTGGCCTCGCCTGTGCATCCCACCTTTATGTGTGTAGCATTAACTCCTGTGTGCAAACAGAGCCCCCCGAGTCATCTGGTTCTCTCAGGTGGGTCATTATCCCCGCTCCCCTGGAGCCGCTACTCTTCCGTGACGGACAGTGTCTGTGGCCACTGCAGCTTATGTCATCCGAATAGTGGATATGGTGTGCTTACTCTCTGTTTATAGAAGCTGACGTACATGGCAACCAATAGAGTCAAACATACGTGATGTCAGGGCTTGAAATAACGGATCACAAGTGGGATATGGATCACTCTGAAAAAACTGTTTGTGGAGGAGGGGGATTTGTTTTTTGGTTAGAGACAGATTATGTGTTCTGCCATTGCTTCAGTACATGCAATGTTTAATCAAAGTATTTTCTGGAACAGGATTTTTTTAATTGTACTATATCCAGTGATAAAGTCATTTTTTGATTGTACTATATCCAGTGATAAAGTGATTTTTTAATTGTACTATATCCAGTGATAAAGTGATTTTTTAATTGTACTATATCCAGTGATAAAGTGATTTTTAATTGTACTATATCCAGTGATAAAGTCATTTTTAATTGTACTACATCCAGTGATAAAGTCATTTTTTTAATTGTGCTCTATCCAGTGATAAAATGATTTTTAATTGTACTATATCCAGTGATAAAGTGATTTTTAATTGTACTTTATCCAGTGATAAAGTGATTTTTAATTGTGCTATATCCAGTGATAAAGTGATTTTTTAATTATACTATATCCAGTGATAAAGTGATTTTTTTTAAAGAAAGTTAATCATGATCATGACCATGATAACTTGTGGTCTTTAATGAGATAGACTGTTTTCAGTCATTAGTTTCATTTCATTTCATACCTGAATTATTTATTTCTGCATTACTCAAGCTTTGGAGATGGCAATGTATCGAGTATGTGTGATCAGAGTCCCAGCTTAAGACTGAAAGCAGGGGTCCTTGTCATGAGGTAACTGGTAGAAATGGAAGTTTCAGAAGTTGCATGTGTTCCATGGAGTTGTCGATCTCTTTGATTCTGTCCATATAGTTACCACACTGAACATTTATGATGCTGGTATATACGTGTAAACTAAGGATTACCTCTCAAGGGTGTTTAAAGTTCATTAGATTAATACACAGGACATGGTGAATATTGAGCCATAATCTACCATGACACTTTACAATACTGCATTCTGATTGGTCTGCCCAAGGTATCAAATGTTGTTGGTTTAGCATGTTTAGTGTGAAATTTACAGGTATCAAATTGCATTTTTAAACTTATTTGAAAACACATTAGGTATATCTCCTAAGTGATGATGTTTCTGTGTGTTTCAGACCAAGTCCAGCCGCCAGATTCTGTTCATGACTCCAGTTCAGGGATTGCGTCAGACGTTGCGAGCTACAACTACCCGCCCACAACGATGACGACTTTCAAGGGCGAGTCCAGCTCCTCTCAGGATTCTGGCACAAAGAGTGTGACCTGGGCTCGTCTTCCCGGAGAGGCCAAGACTTCGAATAATTACGTCCAAATGCACATGCGCCAGTCAAGGTCGTGCTACAAGAACTCTGTGTTTGATCCACGGATGATTGAATCCATGGAGTCGGTGATGTCCAGTATGAAACAAGTGGAACTAAAAGACACGAGTAGATTACTTTCCTCTACATCAACAAAAGGGAAATATGTCCGCCCAGCACCGTTCGAGCTCCTGACAGACGACATCATGCTCCGGATTCTTCTCAACCTTCCAACAGACCATGTGTGTCGCGTCACGCGCGTCTGTAAGCGCTGGTACAGACTGATCTGGGAATACCCACTCCTATGGACAAGTATAGTCATAAACAATGAAACCATTAATATTGATAAAGCTTTAAAATATCTCACAAGGCGTCTCAGTTACAATACACCCAAGGTCTGTGTGATTCTGGAACGGATCATTCTTAATGGCTGTGAGCAGTTAACGGATAAGGGACTTCATACTATTGCGAGACGCTGCCCCGAGCTGCGATACCTTGAGCTGCAAGGCTGCTCAAACATCACCAATGTGGCCCTGTTTGAAGTAGTGTCCAACTGCGTCAACCTGGAACACCTTGATGTGACAGGTAACCCAAACAGAAATATTTACACATTGCTACCACATTTCAAACTTGAAGGCAGGGTTTAAATTAATGTGTCAAATGTTTTGTTAAATGTTTCTTCTGACCATGCCCCCACGGGACTGATGAGAAGTTTACTGGAGCAAATGTGTCCATGTGGTAGTTGTACACATTTCAAATCACCTATGCTCTGTGAAATGAGAGTTTTCACTTTGGTGAAATCCACTAACACAGGTATGGTTGAGCTGACAGACCTAGAAACATAATCAGAGAAAATCTGGAATTCGAACCAGCATTTACAGGTTTCTGACATGCCAAGGACTTCATGGACAGCCTTGCCTATCACACCATAAATAAGTATGACAACTAGAAACTTGACCATGGGAGGTTGTCAACTACGGGTACTAAGTAGGGACTTTTCACAAACAAGAATAGAGAGAGTTGAGAGCTTCTTTGATTTTTTTACATGAATAAGAGATATGACTGACTTGAAAATTTAATTATTAGAAAACACCATGCTGTTTAAAAACTGCATTGAAACAATTTTAATCTGGACTGTCATAAACGTCATTCAATACACATAAAACAAGACCACCACATGTTAATTTATACTTAGACCTTTGCTTTTATGTCCTCAGTCTCTAAAGTATTTTCTTTGAACCTGTTTTAATATTGAACTATTAAAAGAAGCAATCAAAGAAGGGAACTTGCATAGTGATTGTTTTCATCTGTAGATTCCTAGGGACAATAAAATGGTGTGACATGGGGTGTTTGGTAGTGAGGCAGGTGGGAACGGAATTCTGATAAATTATTAATCCTGTCCTAAGACTCATGATTCTTTATGGATAAGTTTTAACTTTTAATGAGCGACTGTTCTTCGTCTTACCCATGAGTGAAACCTGTTCCAGCTGGGGGTGGGTAAAGGCATGAATAAATCACTGATCGAAGCTGCCTTGTTATCTAGGAAACAGAAATAGATACTGCTAAGGATTCTATCTTGCTTGGGATCTAGGCTGACCTTGTCCTGTCCTTGAAATCATCAAGTATAGAGACACCCCCTCCAGAGGCTAGGTTTACTGTGTTAAGTAAATATACAAACACTAAATTCTCAAGTTCTTCCTGTTTTATGTTAGATTGGTTCATGTTTCTATCAGCATGGTTTGATCTTGTTTCCATGGTAACATATAGCCAGGGCAAGGGAAAACAATTCAAATCAAACAACACCACTTTACCATGCACTTAGCTGATTTATCAGGAATATTTAATAAAAATAACTGTTCAACTGTTTTTGGGGGGAGTGATCAAATATTCCCTTTCACTACCGTGTTGTTTTGTGTTACTGTTTCCATGGCAGTATGTACAATTTGGTTGGTATCCCAATTGTGTGGATCGATGCACATGATTTCAATCACTGGATTGTTTGGTCCAGACTCGATTATTTACAGACCGCCATCATATAGCTGGAATATTGCTGAGTGCGGTGTTAAGCAACAAACAAACAATGAAACAAGCATATTATGTTCTTAAGTGTGAGCTGAGGAGGTCAATAATTTGCTTGAAGGGTATGGTTGGGTATGTGTTGAAGAAATGAACGCAATCCTGAGAATAAAATTTAAACTTGTTTCTGAATCTTAAAAATTTCTAACAGAAAGGGACCCCTTGAAAACAGGCAAGTACATGTCAACATTGTCATAAAGATATCTTGAACATTTTCCGAGTTATGATCTGGAGACCTAAATGTGATGTACACCCTCTGCTAAGTTCATCACGTCTAACATGTATCCTGTGTCTACCTGCTCATAGGTTCTTAGCACAAATTATAAACAAAATGTTTATGCTGAGCAAAGTGTCACGACCTTGTTCAGGTTTGATAAATCATTTCACTTTGCATTGACTTTTGTAATAAATAGAGCTTATAAGCAGTGTATAATATTTCCCAAAATATCAGTCAGACAACCAGACTGGCAACTTTGCAAAGTTACCAGACCAGAAAAAATGTTGCCAGTCCAGAATGCTCCAGACTAACGAACAACAGTAACAAAAGGGTAAACATTAGAATAGTGCTGTTTAATGCTAGTTCTCAGAAATAACAATAGACAGGAGGATTATCAACTTTCTAACTTTAACTCATTGAAATTTTATTCATCAATAATGTGTTTAAGTTAACAGTTAATTTACCTCTTACATTGAGTTAAAACTAGAATGCTTAGATAATTTAGGGAATAGAATAAGAGCCCGACCATCAAGCATGCAACTTTTCAAAACTGACCATCCGTCAGCAAAATATGCCGTATCTGACTGTTGGGCAGGCAGTTATTTTAAACACTGTTATTAGGTGTGTGTACTTTTCCTATTGTAAATATAATATATTAGGAATAAAAAATGGAAATACGAGCCTTGTACCATAATTACAATACTGAAAAACGCAAGGACACAGATCTCTTTATCATATAGTTTAATCTTGGAAATGATTAAAGTTTAATACATATTTTCATTCACTAAAGCAACTTTAGAAATGGCCTAGAGGTACAACGTGTACAATGCCTGAGTGAAGTGACACATATATACTATAGTGCCAACTGATTTGCAGCCATCTTTCTTTACAGAACTACTCACACATCAGCAGACTTCTTTTTGGAAATGTTTTGCAATATTTTTTTAGCAGTGAGGTACGGATTGATTGTATTGTATTGTATAGAGCTTAATAAAATTAGTTCCACCTGGGTGACATCGGATCATGATACAAACTTTATGAGATTGGTTTATGCATATATATTATACAGTGTTGTTTCCTGTGGTGTACTCTGGTAATAACATTGCTGGACTGTTTATGAAAGCGTTGTTTCCTGGGGTGTGTGGTTTATAACATAGCTGGACAGTTTATGAAAGCGTTGTTTCCTGGGGTGTGTGGTTTATAACATAGCTGGACAGTTTATGAAAGCGTTGTTTCCTGGGGTGTGTGGTTTATAAATAACATTGCTGGACTGTTTATGAAAGCGTTGTTTCCTAGGGTGTGTGGTTTATAACATAGCTGGACAGTTTATGAAAGCATTGTTTTCTGGGGTGTGTGGTTTATAACATAGCTGGACAGTTTATGAAAGCGTTGTTTCCTGGGGTGTGTGTTTTATAACATTGCTGGACTGTTTATGAAAGCGTTGTTTCCTGAGGTGTGTGGTTTATAACATAGCTGGACAGTTTATGACAGCATTGTTTCCTTGGGGGTGTGGTTTATAACATAGCTGGACTGTTTATGAAAGCGTTGTTTCCTGGGGTGTGTGGTTTATAACATAGCTGGACAGTTTATGAAAGCATTGTTTCCTTGGGTGTGTGGTTTATAACATAGCTGGACTGTTTATGAAAGCGTTGTTTCCTGGGGTGTGTGGTTTATTACATTGCTGGACAGTTTATGAAAGCATTGTTTCCTTGGGTGTGTGGTTTATAACATAGCTGGACTGTTTATGAAAGCGTTGTTTCCTGGGGTGTGTGGTTTATTACATTGCTGGACAGTTTATGAAAGCATTGTTTCCTTGGGTGTGTGGTTTATAACATAGCTGGACTGTTTATGAAAGCGTTGTTTCCTGGGGTGTGTGGTTTATTACATTGCTGGACAGTTTATGAAAGCATTGTTTCCTTGGGTGTGTGGTTTATAACATAGCTGGACTGTTTATGAAAGCGTTGTTTCCTGGGGTGTGTGGTTTATAACATAGCTGGACTGTTTATGAAAGCGTTGTTTCCTGGGGGGTGTGGTTTTTAACATAGCTGGACTGTTATGAAAGCGTTGTTTCCTGCGGTGTGTGGTTAATTACCTTGCTGGACTGTTTATGAAAGTGTTGTTCCATACTTTCAGGGTGTGCTCTGGTCACCTGCATCAGCCTGACAGATGGGATGTCATCCCCACACATGGCCCGCCACCAGCACCAGATATACCTTCGATACCTGGACATGACAGACTGTTACGCCCTGGAGGACCAGGGCCTTGGTATCATCACCTCTCACTGTACACACCTCCAGTTTCTGTACCTACGACGATGTGTCCACATATCTGACGAGGGTATCCAACACATTGCACGCAACTGTCCCTATTTGCGTGAGTTCAGTGTTAGTGACTGTCGGAGAGTTACTGACCTTGGTATGCGGGAACTCTCTAAGTTAGGAGAGAATTTAAGATACCTTAGTGTTGCAAAGTGTGATAGAGTGTCAGATGTTGGTGTTTGTTATATAGCAAAACATTGTTTGAAGCTGCGGTATCTGAATGTCCGCGGATGCGAAGCTGTATCCGATGAAGCGGTTGCATTCCTGGCAGCTAACTGCCCCAGGTTACGGTCTCTTGACATTGGGAAGTGTGATATATCAGACGACGGACTACAGGTGCTTGCAGAACAGTGTCCGCAACTACGCAAACTCAGTCTCAAGTCATGTGACCTGATAACGGACCAAGGAATTGTGATGATCGCGTATCAGTGTCGGGGTCTGCAGCAGCTCAATATCCAGGACTGCCACCTCAGCGTTCAGGCCTACAGGACGGTCAAGAAGTACTGCAGGCGCTGCATCATTGAGCACACCAACCCCTCCTTCTGCTGAGATACAACTCAGGAACTGCTACCAAGGTCACCAAACAGAAACTTGAAGTCACAAAGAAGTCATTCATATGTGTGAGAGGGAAACACAACATTTCCTTTTGTGGATATACCTGGAAATATGTGATCTCAGCAATCTAAGATTTCTTTCAGTCTTACAGGAATACGGCACTGGACATATCTGTGTTCAAGCAACCAAAGGCTGTGTTCATTGCCCAACTATCATCAAGGTTAGGTTGTGTCAAGGGTTCTAGCCTGTTAAATACAAGACAATGATTGTATTACAACCAACTCTCATCAAGGTTAGGTTGTGTCAAGGGTTCTAGCCTGTTAAATACAAGACAATGATTGTATTACAACCAACTGTCATCAAGGTTAGGTTGTGTCAAGGGTTCTAGCCTGTTAAATACAAGGCAATGATTGTATTACAACCAACTGTCATCAAGGTTAGGTTGTGTCAAGGGTTCTAGCCTGTTAAATACAAGACAATGATTGTATTACAACCAACTATCATCAAGGTTAGGTTGTGTCAAGGGTTCTAGCCTATTAAATACAAGACAATGATTGTATTACAACCAACTGTCATCAAGGTTAGGTTGTGTCAAGGGTTCTAGCCTGTTAAATACAAGACAATGAGTGTATTACAACCAACTGTCATCAAGGTTAGGTTGTGTCAAGGGTTCTAGCCTGTTAAATACAAGGCAATGATTGTATTACAACCAACTGTCATCAAGGTTAGGTTGTGTCAAGGGTTCTAGCCTGTTAAATACAAGACAATGAGTGTATTACAACCAACTGTCATCAAGGTTAGGTTTTGTCAAGGGTTCTAGCCTATTAAATACAAGACAATGAGTGTATTACAACCAACCGTCATCAGTGGTTGGGTTGTTTAAGTACCCAACTGCTATCCAAAAGTAAGGTTGCATCATAAGCCAGCTATCGCCAGAGCTAGATAATGTGTCTGACCTTATACCATGCAACCAAGTCCACAGCTCTTGATGGCGTCCGTTATGAGGGCTACATTTTGAGGAAGTTTCCATCCTTCGCATCCTATGGATGAGTAAACATGCCAGTTTTCTATGCAAACTTGTTTAATCCACGGCTCCTAGCACTATGTCTCACACAAAGGCATGGCAACTCAGTGTATGGAACCAAACAGGACCTCCAAGCAATGGAAACACTCGGGACTAAGTTACTTTCCAACCATGGCCATTATTCTTCGTTTGACGTTTGTACTGGGACTATGATACCTACTGCCTAGCTATTATAGTTGTTGACAAGACTATGGCTTCGTAGTCACTAGTAGTTATCCTATAGCCAGTGGTTAACCCGAGAACATATTTAAAATGGCTGTCATGCCATATGTTCTAGCAAAAAATGAATGTAATGTAATGGCAATCTTACCTAATTGGGGTATGTACAGTACATTATTGAGCTGGATGGATACAATACTCATTAACACAAATCATTAACAGAATCTTCGAAGGATATATCCTCAGTCAGATCTGCCTCCATTATCAGACAGCTCAGAAAAGATACGTCAGTAACATGACCAACATAAATGTGCATACACACATGAGCCACACAGACTTCCATACTCACACATGGCCCTAACAGACCTCCATACTCACACATGGCCCTAACAGACCTCCATACTCACACATGAGCCACACAGACTTCCATACTCACACATGGCCCTAACAGACCTCCATACTCACACATGGCCCTAACAGACCTCCATACTCACACATGAGCCACACAGACTTCCATACTCACACATGGCCCTAACAGACCTCCATACTCACACATGGCCCTAACAGACCTCCATACTCACACATGAGGCACACAGACTTCCATACTCACACATGGCCCTAACAGACCTCCATACTCACACATGGCCCTAACAGACCTCCATACTCACATATGAGCCTAACAGACCTCCATACTCACACATGAGCCACACAGACTTCCATACTCACACATGGCCCTAACACACCTCCATACTCACACATACTTACTCATACATACTCCATATTTACAAACACAGACCCCTACAGACTTTCATACTTTCATATGGCCCTATCAGACTTCCATACCTATAATCCCTGGCCGCGTCATACCAAAAGATGTTAAAAGATGGTACTTGTTGTTACCCTGTCTGGCATTCGGCATAAAGGGGCTAAAACAAGGACTGGTCGGCTCGGAGTCAGTATACTTTTTTGAGTGGGGTATTCATTAAACCCAACGTTCATTAAACGCGACGTTAAACCCAATTTCACCTCACAACTCCATACCTATAAATGGTCTATACTCAACACCTGAACACAGGAACTGGTGACATATACATATGATTGCAACAGACTGGGAATTGTGACTTCATTTAGGCCTCTACATTTGGATTATTTGGTTTACAGGTTCTTGTTTTTCAAGAAGACAGGGTTGGTGGTTAAAATAGAACTTATGAAATGTGTGATTTCTGAAAAGAATTATCAGTGGAATGCAATATGGAAACAAAGAAATTATTTTTAGTCCAGGATCGAGTTACTTTATGTCCCAGATTTGGTTTATAATCTTGTTAAAAATTTGACTGTGAGAGAAAAAGACTGTTAATTTGATTTTATTCAAAATATGTGATGTTTTGGTCCAGCTGATCTGTAAATCATGCAATCAAAAACAAAATGCCTTATTGACAAAGATCAGCACCTGGGAAAGTCTCAATAAGTCTGCTTTTGCAGAGAAAAGTACTCATGCATTCTATGATGCATCATATCTTCATGCTTGTAGAACTTGCGAATTCAAAACGTACATTAGCCTAAAAATATTGGCCAGCAGCTCCACACACCATGTGCTGCAAGTACCAGTTGTTCCACACACCATGTGCTACATGTGCCCGTAGCTCCACACACCATGTGCTACATGTGCCTGTAGCTCCACACACCATGTGCTACATGTGCCCGTAGCTCCACACACCATGTGGTACATGTACCAGTAGCTCCACACACCATGTGCTACATGTGCCTGTAGCTCCACACACCATGTGCTACATGTACCTGTAGCTCCACACACCATGTGCTACATGTACCAGTAGCTCTACACACCATGTGCTACATGTACCAGTAGCTCCACACACCATGTGCTACATGTGCCCATAGCTCCACACACCATGTGCTACATGTGCCCATAGCTCCACACACCTTGTGCTACATGTACCAGTAGCTCCAAACACCATGTGCTACATGTGCCTGTAGCTCCACACACCTTGTGCTACATGTACCAGTAGCTCCACACACCATGTGCTACATGTGCCTGTAGCTCAACACACCATGTGCTACATGTACCAGTAGCTCCACACACCATGCTCTACATGTGCCTGTAGCTCCACACACCATGTGCTACTTGCACCAGTAGCTCCACACACCATGCGCTACATGTCCCCACAGCTCCACACACCATGTGCTACATGTGTCAAAAGCTCCACACACCATGTGCTACATGTCCCCACAGCTTCACAAACCATGTACCACATGTGTCAAAAGCTCCACACACCGTGTGCTACATGTACCAGTAGCTCCACAAACAATGTACTACCAAGCTCCTTCCCAGCGTGTGACACCTTCGTTACACTCTCGGTAACATCGCTGCCACCATTGTGTGCGCGGCCATCCCCAGAATTTTGAAATTTGCCCTCTAACGTAGGAACGTTCATACTTCTGTTTCATTTTGAAAAGGTTTACAACAGACATGTTTTCCAGATGAATTAGCTTTGTTGTTTGTATAATCAGATTGGTTCGAGATTGCAGACTAACAGAAAATCAACCAACTTCTCCCTTACATTCTTACTATATCAATGACATGATAGATTTAATAAAATAGAAATTTAATTGACAAACAAAGAAAGTAATTTAGCAGGGGTAAGTGTATTCGGCGTCACGACAGTCGTCACTTGTTTGTAAACATAACAGTCCGTCGGTTGCGAGTTCAACTTCAAGCATGGTTGTGGCCACCTATCACAGTGGGGAGTTTTGACTGATGGCAGCGATAGTATAGAGAGCTCCGCGAACGGACTATCACTGTGAGGACCTTGCATGTACTACATGTATCCAAAGCTCCACACACCATGTGCTAAATGGGCCTGTAGCTCCACACACCACATGCAACATGTACAAGTGGTTCCACACACCATGTGCTACATGTATCCAAAGCTCCACACACCATGTGCCCACCGCTCCACACACCACATGCTACGTGTACCAATAGCTCCACACATGTGCTATATTTGTCTGTAGCTCCACACACCACATGCTACATATGCCCACAGCTCCATTCATGGCATTTCAAGTTCCAAGTTCCAACTTGCCTACCATCCTATCTAATCACAAGTGCCTTGTGGATGGTGTGTGTGCTTGTTGATGTATGCTGCAATATGTAATGCCATTGTGTCTCTTTATCTGAAAGAATTCCTCTCAAGTAACAACTAAATCCATATTTTCATATGATTGTGGTGATCATGTGGCAGTGCTGTGTATGGAGTTTGTCGTCACCAAGTGCTATACATTGCCATGTGTGTGCAGTATGTCAGTTTCATATCACCAAGTGCTAACTTTCGTACATACAGTATGTGTAGAGAAATCATATATCGTTTTCATTTTCCAGAGACGCTTGTTCATGTATTTTTGGCTGTTTATTAACAGCATTATGTATGAATAAATGAAATATATGAGTTAATGAAACTAGTCCTTGTTTGTGAAGACAACTTAAAAGCTAGTCCATAAAGTCAAGTCAAGGAATTGAGTCACTTTGAACAATGTTCCAGCAATATCAATGTTAAATATAGAGGAAAGCCCCAAGTAACATGAAGGCCTTAGACATAAAGACTTACAACATTGGGTGAGCGAGTGAGTGAGCGAGTATTGTTTTATGCGGCTCTAAACAATATTCCAGCAGTATCACGGTGGGGGGACACCAGAAATGGGCTTCACACAAAACAGGGAATTGAACCACTAGGCTACCCCACACCCCTTGGGCAAGTGAGTGATTTGGGTTAAACACCACATTGAAGAGTATTTCAGTGACATCATGCAGACTGTGACTAGTTCGTAGCCTGAGTACAAAAGATTCTCTTTGGTCTTGTAAGATCAGCTAATAAATGCCTTATAACAGTCGATCAACTGAAAATAATACAAAGAGCCAAGTTCTGGCTTGTGGAGGTTTGGGCACAGACTGATCATGGTGTGTCATCTTGATGTGGGAGGAAACCGAAGTGATGCAGGTCACAGGCATTTACCATTGTTTACCCCTTGGTGAACCTAGAAACCTGGAATCAAAATCAGGACATAGGTTTCACCACACCTGAGGGTTGCAACACTACACAGTGAATTGTGGTGCCTTAGACAACTTGGCCACCTGTCCCCCACCGTAACATACTGGTTGGTAAGACAGACCAAGGTTCATAGTTGAGATGCATCTTGGTTTGCACCCACATGATCAGGGACTGGTTGGTCAGACTCGCTGATTTGATTGAAGCATGTCATCGATCCCAATTGCGTGGATCGATGCTCATGATATCAATCACTGGATTGTCTGGTCCAGACTCGATTATTTACAGACTGCTGTCATATAGCTGGAATATTGCTGAGTGCGGCGTAAAACAACAAACCAACCAACATGATCAGGCATCCTAGCAGCTAAGGGACACAACTGCTACAGTAAGTTTTGGCCCCATTGTGTTGGTCACATGAATGCATGTTACAAGGGACACAACTCTGTAAGATAATTTTGGCCCCTTTGTCTTCTGCACTAAGTATCCAGCACAGACCATGTGTTTTTTTCTGTATGTCCAACCATCTCAACGAAACAACACTCATGTCCACTCAGCTTCATTAGCTACCTACCTAAAACCTTGTACAGCAATTGTGTAGCATGAATTCACAGCAAAACATGCAGTGCGAGATCCCGGCACATATAGTTGGTATAAACTGACATAGGTTTGAGTCAGGTTATTATGTGTCAAAAGGAAATTTGGTACAAGGCAAACACTAAAAAAACGGATACAATTTGAACAGTTAAATTAAGTTCATGACTGCTGCTAATTTGTGTTCTATACTAACCGTAATGGATCGTGACTATTTTAGAGGATATTTCTATGAAATTGTGTCCTAACAATAAAGATATATCCCAAATAATATTCATGATCCCTAACCTTTTTGGTCCAGTATATAATGTGATTGTCACATGCATGACACTAGTTCCATGCTGGCTGACGTCCTACTGGACAGTTGAATACCAAGGGAGTGTCAAGGGACACAACTCTGTACAGTTATAGGCACAAGCTATATTATATGTGCTTGTTCCACAGTTATCCAAAGGAGAATGACAGAAGACAAGAAGACCACATACACAAGATTCACTTTACTCATATGAAAGCATATGTACACACCCATTATATTGTGTCTGTAGGAGGAAGTGCAGTGTTCACCACATTGAGCAGAACATTGAATATTGATAACATACACTGTAACATTGTACATTTAGACCAAATATAAAAAAGCAAATGCACATTTCCATAGCACCATGATTCCCTAAATTAAACATTTTCAAAAACTTGATTTGCTACCTTGATGTAAATATCATTTATACTTTCACAATATAATAAACCTCTCCATGTGAGCGTCCTTCATTACCCAGTGTGACATCTCTGTTCTATTATACATGTAATAAACACCCTGCACCCATTCACTACCATAGCTTTGTTTCAGAAGTGACATCACCATCTCAAGGCTTCTCACTAACTTAGCACACAATGACTTGTTTGATAGTTATGACTTAGAAGTTGACAGATGACATAGTAGACACAATTTATGGACATCAACTTCTCCCACAATGAGCACACGTCTCACGCCCACGCCAAAATGATTGGACGATTATTTGTATCATCATATAATCGGTCTTGAAACAAAGCTATTGCAGCGAATGGGTCAAGGGTATTTTTCCTCACACAATGGAGATATAATGCCCTGGATCACCAGGATGCCATGTGTGTAGAAACACAGTGAACTGATATATTAACTGGTGCTTGTATTGTAAAACACATCTGATCCTGGTCAAATCTGTGATGAACATAGTTTAGTTAATATCAGATGTGTGTGGCCTATACTCAGCAATATTTCAGCTGTATGATGGCGGCATGTGTAACTAATCAAGTCTGGACCAGACAATCCAGTGATTGATATTTTGAGCATCGGTCCATGCCATCGGGTACGATGACAAGCCATCAAGAAACTCACCAAGCCTGACGACCTGATCCATTACAACCAGCATAGGTTGCTGGGGACCAAATTCTTGGTCGTTTCACATCATCCAATTTGTCTGTGCTGGCAATACTGATGAAATACACAGCCTCTCTCCCAGTTGAGACAGAAGAGAGGCTTCAGTCATTACACTGAAGTTAATTAAGTCAGATAGCACTAATCAAATAAATAAACTATTTGACATACTTCCCCTTTTCAGTTTGTATGTCACCGACAGGTTACTGGGAAGACTGTATGTGTAAAAACATGGGTACAGGCTCTTGAATTTGTACATGTTCGAAGCGTAGTTATTTGTTATTTGAAACATTAAACAAAATAAATATAGAAAATAAACTGATCTGGCCCAAAAAATACTTTTTGTTCACTGTCTGTGAGAGTGAATGATGTTTTATACTTTAAGTAGTAAACATACTTAGTGTCATACATGTTATCAAAAGGTACTGTTTGTGCCTCAAAATACTTACCAACAAGTGAATAACACTGCAAAAGTGTTATCCTAGTTTTTTAATGATTGTAAATCAAGACCACAATAAGTCAGGAGGTAACCATGGTAACAACAGACAACAAACTAGATAACTGTAGGCCACTGTGAAATAGTATGACAAAATAGTCAGCAAAAATTTACACCTACCATGTTGTTCATTAGCAACAGTGCCTAGACAGTATTGATCATATTTCAACATTGTAGTGTTTTAGAGTGAGAAATACCACCTGATGCAGAACAGGTAATCACATCATCAAAAATGTCAAATACATTAATTTCTCATCAATATGTTAACTGTTCATATAATCATAAGGCATGAAACATCAATGACAAATACCTATCACCACAGCAGCAACTGATTGAAGTGGGGATATGATACACTGCGATACTGCAATACCTGAATAGAAGGGATGTACAGATATATGTATCACAAATGTAAATATGCTCTGTAACTCACCAGGGCCCACTTGCACAAAACGATTTTAGCGCTAAGATGCTCGTAACTCCCATACTTTAACATAGCCTTACGATAGCGCTAAGATCGATTTGTGCAAATGGGCCCAGGTGATTATAAGCATAACACACTGCTTCCAGTGCATGTGGGCTCCACAACATCCATCATGCAATTTGTTCTCAGAAAAATACTTGAACTCCTCATTGTGTTAGTGATATGTATACGGTAAGCACCATGTGCAAACTAGCGCCATCAGTGATATTCTTAAATGAGAGGTTGTGACAGTGCATCCATATTTTATACATAGAATACTCAACATTCTGCCAACTATATTAATAATGCTTACAGCAAGTTTGAATCTTGGAATGCCTGCGACACATTCTCTCCATGACCACTGTGATGATTCTACTGTAAGTTGCAAGATCATACCTTCATTTGGTTTCCACATCAACTATGGCCTAACTATTGTTTGGCAAATTCAAAAACAGACATTTTGTCTGCATTCTCAATTGTAAAAACATTTTCTTATTTTCTTATCTGACAGTTACAACAAAGCTTTCTCTACTAAATACAGCTTATGAATTAATTAATACTCATCATAAAATCAAGCCTCCTGATTGGCCAGTGGCCATCTTGTAAAATCCCACACAAGTTGTATGGCCAGCCTTACAGTGAAAAGGTAGGCACGATGCCAATAATTTGCTAAGATCTTTGAAGTAATGCCAGGTTGTTACTGCCCGTTATTGCAAGACTGTTTTGGGGAATTGCTGAACTGCTGGACCAATGAATAGGTGTGCATTCAGCTAGTAAACTACTGTACACCTGCTACAATGACACATGTAACTTATACCATTGTACTCCACCTAGAATGCCAATAGGAGCCATGTGACACATGCACTTGAGCCTACTGTTTCTGGCAGTGAATGTGTCAAGCTTAAGATGTGAAGACAGATTCATGCTGAAATCTGTTCAGTTGAATCTAGTCTTAGCCAACACCGTGTTGGGATTTCCTGTCCATATATTCCTAGGAGACGGTAAGAAATGCTTTCTGTGGTGATCTTCCATGCTAATTACAACTTCCATATCACATAAAACTAAACATTAGCAATCTAATCATAAGTGATGTTTAATAAGTAGATGCTAAACTGCAGGCACCTTCAAAGAACCGTTGATCCGAACAATTTCCCATGACGTTGAATTATTTATAAAAAGTATCCTCTTTCTTATCTAAATACAAACTCTGATATGGTTGTTCATTGTTGAACCTCTAAATGCTTCACAACCATCTTAATTCTCTGTAAATTGCAATATTGGTAGATCATACAAAATAGTTAGGCTCAGTGCATGCACATATACAGCATGTACATTAGTGTAAGAAAATAGTTACAAGTAAGGCAGCACTGAAACTCACAACCATCACCAGCTTGTCAACAAGACCGACACACGAAGGCCTTCAAATAACCATGGTCATATAGCAGTGTAGAAGCTGCAGCGTATCAAACCATAGTTTCAGAAAGGATCAACTTTGTTTCACTGTCCCTCTGGTCAACAGAAACAATGACACATATATAAGCTTCCTTTTAGACAACTGACAACACATCTAGTTGACCGAGTGAGACATAATGCCACCACTGGCAACCTGCTACACCATGTACAGAAATACTCACGGACAGTCAAAGAATAGTCACGTGTCAACAAGAAAGTGGTCAAAGAAAGCGTTATCCCAAACATCACATTTGTTAAAGTCAAAGGGAGATAACCCAGCATCTGATATGCGACAAGCGATACATGCAGTTCCTTAACTACTTTTCAAAGTGTACAAAATGACATTAATTAGTGGAATAAGTCATTATTTTGGTGTTACATGTAAAATGGTTTATGGTTACAAACAACAGAGACGACTGTGCAACAACTAAGCCTACTAGATTCTAAATAAGATCATCTGCAGTGAGACATTTTTGTGATACAGATTATAAGACGCTGAGTGGATTTGGTGCTGTGAGATATTAACGAACTACCAGATTCTGAAGCAATGTGTGCTATGACATATTAATGCATCAATTATAAAACTACCAGATTTGCAATGGATCATGTGCCATGTATCAAATATAGAAGTACCTGGCACTGAGCGGACTTTAGACTCCAGTGCCACATGAGCAAGTGGAGTGACGTGAGATTACAACATCCACCAAAGACAAGAGACACAGTGATGTCTCAATAAACTCAAGCTAGCAAGGTTTGGCTTTAATACTGTCCCGGCCGGCCACACAGCATCCATCAGATACAGTACACCTGAGTGGCAGCTCTATTATGCAAGCAGCGTAACCATGGTTACACAGAGGAGATATAATGTTTTGTTTGTTGTTTAAAACCGCACTCAGCAATATTCAAGCTATATGACAGCTGTCTGAAAACAATTGAGTCTGGACCAGATCAACGCAGATATTAAACTTGTTAAAGGACAATAGCTGACACACATAGCGGTGACGAAAATGACTGGTTCTATGAGGACACCACAGGGACTTATCTGGACCTGCTCAGAGGACGATATTCGGCCCTAAGTCTGCAAAACACAGAGAACATTCCCATTTGGAATACAACGTTTCCCAATTCCTCAGAATTTACAAAAATAAGAACATTAAATTAATCCAATTTTGAACATCACATTTTCCCCCAAATTTCCTCGCCAAAGTTGCTTAGATAAATCCCTGAACCACACATCCCAGCTGATGATGATGTGATGCTCTCCGTAGACCAAGTAGACAGTACCAAGTCATCATCACACTCCAGAGTACATATTATCACCTCCTCACTGCGGTCAGTTCCACACTCTTTCACATCGTGCAGATTAACAAACATCCCCACTGCATCATGGGTAGAGAGTAATACTTTGGCAACCCAACAAGGCTGTTCGGAAGGTGTGGTTTATCAGACTAACAGAGTCTGGACTATTGAGGTGTCACTGTATACAGTCTGTGACTTGAGCCAAGTCTGAAGCCTAAACTTCTGTTAAGTCTTAGTCAAGTAACCTCAGCTAACAATAACCCATCTATTAACAAAACATCTGCTGAAAATGGCCCCAAGGCTCGTTTAGGGTAGTGGACTCAAAGGTTTGTGGGGCAGACTGCTGTATGTCTACAGAGCAAAATTATCACATATATCTATACACATAAACAAAATGTCATGTACAGCTGACACAAACCAACACAAAAAATACCAGAGTTGCCTCCCTTACACCAGCCACTTCAATCAAGCCTGTCCGTAATGGCTGCCACCATGAGCTGATGAGCGTACATGACATAAAGAAGGAAGTTAAAGATGTCACCAAGCTCACTGAGACATTTCATACACCTATTGCCTCAGAAACTGAATAAATGTCCAAATATGTTATAAAAGGTATCTTGACTTTGTGACCATACCAACGCCTGTCTTGTTAACCAACTTCAGTCGAAGTACAAAAATAATAATGGTCCGTATGTGTAGACTATGTGGACTACACTGAAATAAGTCCAAAGGACTCCCAATTACCATTTAGACTCAAATAATTGTTGCGTCACTGGCACCATCTAACTACCATTACACCCTGGATGACTTCCTACCCAAGTCCTCCTCACAGCGATACTTCAATATCAAACGACCTATTCACCATGTCCAAGACCAAAGTCTATATTCTGTGTACTTTGAAATCTGACCTTACTAACAGATGTAAAATGTCAGAATAAATCTTTCAGCATATCGATATATCAATGACAGCACTACTTCCATAAGCTTGAATATCCTTATACTGTACGGAGCAAGGGAAAGTTTCACATTGAAATCTGGTTGACACAAACTTCTGACAAGAAACATATTGCCTGGTCAGACTGTCAAACATTGTAGCTGTGACAGAAGTATTTTGATTGCACAAGCATTGATAAGACTTAAACCCTTCAACAGCACTGCATTCTCATAATCAATCGATTTTAAGACCGCGAAGTGTGTAATATTTCTTCATCGGTTTCATTAAGAATAACAGTTTCGTACGGTGAACACTCAGCAAGCTTCAATCTGTTGCACAGCCAGCCATAGAAGCCTTTCTCGAAGTCTGCAAACTCCTTCCTCCACGATGAGAACCACCACGACACCTGGATGACAGCAGCGTACATCGCCACTGCAACAGCAGACAACCCCACCGAGAAGGGAAAAGTCAAAATAAGCAATGGACACACAGACACCTTGTGCCATATTGTCTTCTCCTCACTGAAGTACAGGTAAATGTTATACCAGGTCATGCTACCCAGGTAGAACGCCATGCAGGCCGACGCAATGAACGCCACAGGGAAGCAGACGACCGAGAGAAGGATGATATGTAGTCCCTGCTTCGCCCCACACCGACACTGACGGGATGCTGCATGATCTTCCTTGCTGGTCAAGCGCTTCAGCTCAGTATCGGTCAGCTCCATCATAACTTCAACTGTCTGCCCTGTCTGGTAACCATGGGTGACGGTTCCTGTCATGGTCACAAGTTGACTGTTGGCACCATTTGGTTGATGTTTTTGTGAAAGTGGCTTTGTCAGTTCTATCCATTCTTTCTCCTCCTTTTTTGCCATATTGACTTGAAAAAAAGAATATTCCAAAGACTCTGAGTTGTACACCTGGAGCTCACATCTCTGTCCCCTGCGGCTGAAAAACATTGCAATTGTCAGATAACTGTTTGAAATCAAGAATGAGAGTGAAAGGGTCCTTATCAAAATGTTTTAAGATGGCTGTTTATCAAATTACCCATGACCTTATGAATTCAACTTTCAAGCTATTCCATTTACACTTTAGTAAATTTTTGCATACCTTCCTACACTTACCAATTGATTTTGAATTAAATATCAAGATCAAAAGTTTAACACTAAAATAATATTGACAAAACATAAATCCAACCACTTGGGAGGGGTGATTCTGATTACACTGTAATATATTTGGTAGACCCCCCTATTCCATGTATCATTTCATCATACCACTCCTCCCACCCACCCCCACCCCACTTCCCCAATACATATACAGGTAACATTTTTCCATTATAACTGGGCAGTCCACAAATAATTACACACTTATATTGTTCTTTATTTTTAAAAAGTAAAACTCATTTTTCTCAACCCCTGCCCCCACCACCTATGTCACCGACCCCCCTCCCGTATACTGGTATAATAAATGACAAGTCCCTTACCTACCCTGAAAACCTAGATAGAGGAAACTATTAAACACATGCTCAAAGTGTGAACCATATTCATGGTAACCAAAAGAACCTGTTACATTCCCATCTTCCCACAATCTAGACATACTTTCATATTAAATATATCCTGATACTTCATGACTTGCAAACAATATTATATACGACACACATACTGGTGATTTCAGAATGCAGCTGACTAGGTATTGACATATTTCGTTAGTATATGTTCTGATCATAAAGTGTGCATTTCAGAAAGTTGTAGTGTTGCCGCATATTTACCTAAAGATGAGAGTTTCTTCTGAAGTCGTCTTTGTTTCTCCACGGTGTTGACAGCTTCATTCACTTCCGGTTTAAGATCTTGCTCCACACACAGTCCAAAGTAGTAGGCGTTGTTAAGAGTTTCTACCAACAAAGGCAAGGTCGTCACAGCGTTTGACTCTCGGACAATTTTTTTTAAAATAAGCATTTTCTCAATAAACAGATTTGTAACATTAGTTTCCGTTTGTTATCAGTTTTAACAATTTTAATAGATTCACTCTGAATATTTCAGATTATTTATGCTCTGTTAAAACAAACTTGTTCCATATGACTTCTCTCTGGACAACTTGAAAATAATAACTGCATTCCCTAACTGTTGCTGACATAAATTCAAATTAAAACTGACAGGGTCACTCTTGATTGGTTTATCATCAAGGCCTCATCTTTCGCTAGCTGGATGATCCACCAGAGACAAATGATGCTCCTGTCAGCTGTTTGCACTCCTGGTCAGGGCTGTGAAACTTGAAACATTGTCTTTGTGTAATCAGGGTCATCGTTAAGATTATAGTGAGTGAGTGAGTTGGGTTTAACGCCGCTTTTAACAGTATTCCAGTTATATCACGGTGTGTCAGCTTAATGTGGGAGGAAAGCCCAAAGTGATGCAGGTCTCAGACGTTTACCACTTCGGTGAAACCCACGAGCACGGGTATGGTGCTGACAAACCTAGAAACATAATCGGGGCGAATCGGGATTCGAACCCACAATCATAGGTTTCTGGCGTGCCCAAGGGACACAACTCTGCACAGCGAATCGTGGTGCCACCCGTGCCACCTTAAGATTATATCTCTTAAATATGGCGAAGTGATTGTGTGTGTGTGTGGCTGCATGTACTAGTCTGGACTTTTGCTGGTTTCAAAGTGCTCGCCCACCGATATGTGATCTGTTACCATGACATCACAATCAGATGACATCACTTTTCTCTCTGCCACTAAAGTTGGCTAGTTGTCTGGCAGTTGTCGCCTGTCACCTGTCAGCCTGGTAGGATGGCCGACAGCAATCAACACTTTTCTCATGTTGACGTTCATGTTACAGGCAAATAAATACAATTTACTGAAACTCGGTCTTTGAATACTTGTCTGGGACGACTAAAAGCCTGACCGTGTGACACTGGTTATTACCGAAAAAGTTGGAAGAATGATGTTTTTGGGATTGAACGCACCCACATGTCTTTTCACATCGATTATATATCGAAATACATTATATATATATATATACACACACACACACACACACACACATATATATATATATATATATATATATATATATATATATATATATATATATATTCCTAATTCCAGTTACCTGCCCCTGGTATCACGATTAAGTGAGTGAGTATTGTTTTACGCCGCTTTTAGCAATATTCCAGCAATATCACGGCGGGGGACACAAGAAAGGGGCTTTACACATTGTACCCATGTGGGAAATTTAACCCGGGTCTTCTTCATGACGAGTGAACACTTCAACCACTAGGCCACCGCCACTTTGAAAAAAATGAGAATGCAAGGGAAACATAGTGATGCTTTGCGTTAGTCTAAACAAACATAAATTCATCTCGGAGATAGTAAGTCTATGGTAAACCAATTCACTATGATGAGGCTGCTAAGAGGATCGGGTGGTCAGACTCACTGACTTAGTTGATTGATGTCATTATATCCCAATTGCGTTGATCGATGCTCATAATGTCAATCACAGGATTGTCTGGTCCAGACTCTATTATTTACATCATCATATAGCTGGAATATTGCTGAGTGCAGCCTTAAACAACAAAACAAACAAGCAGAGTGAGTGAGTGACTATGGTTTTACGCCGCTTTTAGCAATATTCCAGCAATATCACGGCGGGGGCCACCAGAAATGGCCAAACAAGCAGAAGACTGTCCTGCAGTTAAGCTTTGACGGAAATTTTGAGTGTACATTGCGGATAATTTAGCAAGCCTTGGAAAAAAAAGAAAAGATTTCAGCTCTTAAAGATGACCTTGTGAAGGTAATTGTTGCCATGAGTCTATGACTAACTACAGTTCAGTCCGAGTCAACTGAAAATGTTCTGACCGTGAGATCAGGTATTTTACTTCATAAAACATCTGTAAGTCTCTGTATGCATAACGTAGTCCCCCTGAAGTGCTGCTGTTCTGTGTCATGTATTGATGTAAGTAGCCACATGTTTAGCTGTAGTAAAAGGAGGTGACGTAAAATGACGTTTAACTCTCAATCAAGATTTAATATTGCAATTTCATAGCGACTGCGCATTCGCTGCTTGTACTATTCCGGACTTTTTCCGATCTTATACTGCTTGCCCAGTGAGATGCCACGCCACAGCTTAACATGGATACCCGACTCAGACAGTGTTCGGACTCTGAGCCTACCAGTCCTTGTTTCATTCCCTTGAAGGGACAGTATGTTGACGGTTCCATGTGTTTTTAAATAGGTGACGTTTTGCTGGGGTGCCGTTTTAGCCTGCACCCGTTTTTAAATAATGCAT
Organism: Haliotis rufescens; assembly: GCF_023055435.1. Taxonomy (NCBI): domain Eukaryota; kingdom Metazoa; phylum Mollusca; class Gastropoda; order Lepetellida; family Haliotidae; genus Haliotis; species Haliotis rufescens. Next base: position 5,976,927 of record NW_025964013.1, read on the forward strand.
GAAATGCATGTTTTTTAATAGCGGCAAACTGAAGAGAAAGCTCGTGTGTTTTTCTTACAGATGAGTTACAAAATACTAATTGCCAGCTTGATTAGATTAGAAGCCAGTGTTGATCAAAGCCTATCGATCACAACATAAATATATATATGACTTGGTTGTATGAAACCAATCACTCTCCTACCCAGGGTTCCCTGCGACCAGCTAAGTAGACGCATCTGTCACATTGTCACAACTCGAACAGTCCATTCACGTGTTTTTCATCTTTACCTTTTGGACGAGTCTACACATTTAGATAAACATCCATCATGAAATGTTTAACTTTCATAGAGAAAATATCACAAAACATGAAAAACGAGTTTCACGTAATTATCCTCCGTGTCCTGTCATGGAATCCCTACAGAGAGCTAGCGATAATGGTAACAGTGATGTGTAAAGCTATCGTGTCATGCACCTTCGGCGGTGTCACTGGAGCAGAAACAGAATAAGGCAGGCAGAGCTTAGTAAGCTTGGGGGTTGTGTCAGCTACTGTTTACAAACAAAGCTTCAGAACGGTCAACGTCCTGTCCCTGTAAGGCCAACGCCAGGCTGGGTAATAACAACTACTATCTCTTAATGTTTTTTGTTATGACATGCCGGAATCGAACCACCGACCTTCCACACTACGGGCATGTGTCCCAGTTTGTAAAGTGAAGAATGCACTGCATGTTGGACAGTTTCCTGTATATTTTGTGCCTAACTAAACAGATGTAGATCAATTCACATGCCCAATCTCTTAGAAACCCAATTATCATAAAAGTTAGAAACAGTTTCAGAATTTGGTAATATCTGAATATTTCAAATGTACTTGTTAAAAAGTGTGATCCCATTGGAAGTTGGGTATACGACTGGGGTCAGGGTGGAATCCTGGAATGGAGATTTGTTTAGAAAATCCAAGGAACATTATCAATTTTCAAGCCAGAACCAAAAATCAAAGACTTTTCAAGATCGACCTCAAAATTCAGGGGTTTTCAACCATGTGCATCCTCTTAATATTTGATTCCCCCATGAAGTCCAAGTTCTGAATGTATGCTCAATGCTGTATTAATATCTGATTCACACACCAAATTAACTCCTACACGTACTGGTATGTCCTATAAGAATTTAGTACATCAAGGTTTACCTACGTGCTTGTTCTTTTCCCAGAAACAGGAATTCAAAGTCTGTTGTAGTAAGATTATTTATTTTTATTTCAAAGACACATGATAAACAGGGTAAACATGTATTATAGACCTTTCACATGTCTGCCATGCAAAGTGACAATCTCAAACCACATGCACATACGACATACAGTAATATCTTGTTAACTCCATTCATTAGCTATATAAATCATTAATGTTGCTTTGCATCATCCTCATTTATCCAGGGTAATATCTTTCCATTCTCTTCAGATAAATACCCTGGACCCAATAGCCACAAGTTCAGTTAGAGTCCGATTGGAAATAGGCGAAGCTAAATAGCCACCACTCCTGAGGCACCACTTCCAGAATGAGGCTGTGGTGGTGAATGAGTCCAGAGCCCACTTGCACAAAGCGATCTTAGCGCTAAGATGATTGTAACTCCCATACTTTAACATAGGCTTACAATAGTTGTAGTGGTAAGATTGCTTTGTGCAAGTGGGCCCAGAGTATTTATCTGAATCAAATGGAGAGATGATACTCTGCTTTGTTGTCTGGGCAGCACTACGTCTGCACTCGGCTTGTCTCAAACTATGGACAAACAGACCCATATTACTTCAAGTTAAGAAGCTCTCACAGAACATTCTTCCTTGAATATGAATTTTAATTCTCTTCCAAAGCTCTGCGTGTAAGTTTTTGAAGATCCTCCAGGGCATATTTTTGAGCAACCTGAAGTCTGTGCATGTAGTTCTCTGTCCACTCATAGAAGTCATACAGGCCCGGGCCACTCCTCTCCAACTCCTGCATTGGAATGTCCACCAGTGGAAAGTCCTTGCCCAGCTCCTTCTCCAGCTGCTGCCGACTCATCTCGTCCTCCTTGGTGGTGTAGAGGTTCCAGAAGGGGATCACATCCCCTGGGTCGATGAACTGCTGGTTCTCCCACTCCACCAGCTTCCAGCGGCTGTCATGGAAGTCCACAGCGTGCTTCTTCTCGAGATGCTGCTGTATGAGGGACTTGCCCTTCATCACGTCGTTACACAGATTGCAGCAGTACATCTTCACCGACGCACGATGGTAGTTGGACCAGTGTTGCTGCATGCTTGCCATTGTTGTGTACGAGTGAGGACAGTTTTCCACTGGGCATTGGGTCTGCGGGATTTTAATTTGTGGTCCCTTGGCCTAAATAGAAAACAGCATACTTCTATCAGTAATTTAATAGTGAATGTCCATCCTATGTGTAGTTAAAAAGTTACAGTAAAGATAAGTAGGAGAGTTACCATGTAGGTAACAGCTTCCCTAGGCAAGGGAGTTAACAGAGTGTAAAACTCCAGTTTCCACCCTTGCCGAACTAGGCTGGAATTATAGAGTTATATTCTGGCTGGACTAACGAGTCTATGCATAGTCCAATCAAAATCTTGTAACAACATCAACATCCTGTTCGAAAACTACCGTGCAGAATGCAGGATTTGCAAAACGTGTCCGCCAACTCAGAATCAAACATTATTTTACAAATCTTTTCATGTTTTTAATAAAGGTGGTCATGTGATTTGGTGCACTTCGTGAAATATAACCCTATTATAACAATATAGATCTTGCTAACGATCAGATCATCATGAGTGTGCATCTCCATTTTGTTTAGACCACATGCAAGTGATAAGAGAAGTGGAATTTGATTGGTAAAAAGGAGGGACATAGAAGAGACAAAACTTGTAATAGCCACAGGTGGTGCTACGTTTAAACCCAGAAATTCCAGCTTAGTTCGGCAAGGGTGGAAACTGAACTTTTTGACTTTTCACACTAAAACTAATCTTTAGATTTTTCAACAGAAGTCCTCTTCACTGTCAACTACACATTTAGTTGTCACCACATCATTACAACCAATCCTCATACAGGTCTTTAGTTTGCCGAGTCGGGAAAATCCTCGCTTCAACTAGAGACAGATAAAAGATGGGGAGGTGGGTGGGGGTACTTCTGTTGTAATAGAGATAGTATTCTTAACATAAATAACAACAAGAAAAAAAAGTGAGCGTGGCTCACTAATACCCCCGACCTGCCTAGTCTGTCAGTACTTTCAAATTAAATAGCTAGGATAGGGTTAGGGTTTGAAAAATTCATAAAAAAATGGAAAATTAATAAAAACATTTTTTTTCTTTTGACTTCACCCCTCCATGTAACACAGATTATATGTACTAAGTTTGAGATGAATCCACTGAATAGTTTAAGAGAAATCGCGAGGACAAAGTTTTCAGACGGACGTTAGGGTTTGAAAAATTCATAAAAAAATGGAAAATTAATAAAAACAATTTTTTTCTTTTGACTGCACCCCTCCATATGACACAGATTATATGTACTAAGTTTGAGATGAATCCACTGAATAGTTTAAGAGAAATCGAAAGTTTTCGGACGGACGGATGGATGGAACCTTGGTATAACTTTATACCCCCGACTTTTAAAAGTCGGGGGTATAATAACTATTGTTCCTAGTATTCTTGCAAATACTCTATCTCCACTACATCATTGTCAGAATATAATAGAGGGCTAGGCGGGCTCTGCCTCTAGTTGACTCTCAGTGTAGTTGATAGTACAATTTTTAATCCATCCATTAATAGTGTGTCTTAAATCCTAAAGATGTAACAATCTAACGAATCACCTCAAGAGGACATGAATTGAGTGCGGAAGTCTGCTTTTAGCAATATTCCAGCAATACCATGGTGGGGGAAACCAGAAATAGGCTTCACACATTGTACCCATGTTTGGAATTAAACCTAACGCTTTAACCACTAAGCTACCCAACCACCCCTAAAGGGGACTTGAAAACTCCATGAAACAGAATATTTAGTACCTGCACAAAAACCTACTTCTTTATTTGCTAATATGCATGTAAATGACGTCGTTAGATGATCTTAAACCATCTCTGTCTGTCACTTCTGGTTTGTGACGTCACTTTCGTTTTTGGGTCACTACTCTCTTGATGACATCATTTCCTGTTCTTTATGACGTCACTTCCTGTTCTTTTCAGACTGTGACAAAATATCCGGCATAATTCATCACTATGACCTCATTCCCAGTCTGAGATATCTATGACATCACTTCCTGTTTGTGACGTTACTTCCAGTCACATTGTTACCTACGATTGTGATGTCACTTCCAGTCACATTGTTACCTACGATTGTGACGTCACTTCCAGTCACATTGTTACCTACGATTGTGATGTCACTTCTGGTGATAAGAGCCGGGGTTAACATGGGGGTTGAAGAAAACTATTGGTGCTCAATGTATATTGAGTGAGTTTATAATGACAACTTAAAACTGCTATGTCGTTATTGTCTCATATTTTCCAAAGTTTAATGTAATATACAATAATTGTTACGTATTAATTCCATCAGCTTTTGGCATTGGCACATCATTAATTATATTCTATGGTTTCATTATTAGGTAACATAACAACATTAAAAGCCAGAAGACATCTTCTGCAGTTTATTACCAGATAAGTGTAATACTAACCACGAGGTTATGTATTAATATTATTATAAGAATCTACAATAAACAAACGTCCGTAATACATACATGTCTCGTGCGTGATGCTATTTATAGTAACAGGATACAGCAATTTCCCAGCATGCCAAGTACGAGCATGCGCAATTACGATTCAGGTCAGCCATCTTGTGCAGGTGTCACAACAATGACAAGCAATCCCACCTCCATCCCCAACTACCGTCCATGTTTATCCTTGTTTCACTCTTATTTTTGTTTGTTTCTGGATTCTCACTGTTATATTCAATTTTTGTATTAGCAATCGGGGTATATTTACCCCTGCAGTCATTAGGATGGGATGCATTGGATGCATGTTGTCAAAACACAGGTCAGGCTTGACCTCCATCTTGTACATGGTATTTAGCATCTAATGCGTTTCTATCTGTAGTGTAGAATGATAGATGTGTAGTTAATTGTCGAAACCTTAGTATTCTATGTATCACTCTCGACAATTGATCCCAACAGCTTGGGCCTGACCGATGCTCAGTCAGGTACACATAAGTCAGGTACATGTAGTCGATTCTCCTGTGTTTATACCCAATGCTTGGGAAGGTTGTCAGTTGTGAAAGGCGAATCGATCCCTAGCTGGGCATGACTGATGCTCAGTCATGTACATGTACCAATAGCTTTCTAGTCACATGTTTACAGTGAGAATCCCCTTACGCCAAACTTGTTAGATATGTGTTATATTGAACGTGTTTCATGTATTAAATCATTGTTGCAACTTTCGTGTTGAATTGTCATTATAAACTTAAGACTCTGATGATACTCATGATTCTGGTATAAACCTTGTATCAGTGAAGGCATCTAAAGAGCTGTATGCTGATTGGTGGTACTAACATGGTGACAACTAGTTTAGTGTAGTTGACAGTGAAGGGGACTTCTGTTGAAAAATCTGAAGATTAGTTTTGTGTGATTGCAGCCAAAATACAGGAATTTGGCAATGATGTAATAGATGTAGAGTATTTGCAAGAATAGTTATCATTGTTTATTATGTTAAGAATACTATCTCTATTACGACAGAAGTACTCCCACCCTCCTCCACATCACTCATCTGTCTCTAGTTGATAGATGTTGGAGAAAGAAGTCAGGTTTCATCTTCCACATGCCTTACAAGCTGTGGGAGAGATCGAGGACGCCATTTCGGACTTACACAGACACCACTAATTCTTACGTGAGTATCAAGTAACATGACCACTTACTGAACAGACATCTAAATTAGTTGAAAATGATGAGAAATCAACTAGTAAGCTGAAAACTGGCTGTCTAGTGTGACTACATAACCTAAATGATAGAGATTCAGACTAAGTGAAAAGCTGTTTTGTCTCTTGCGCACATAGGAAAGTGATTTCCCCAACTCATAAAGCTTAAGACCTGTATGATGATTGATGGTACTAATATGGTGACAACTAGTTTAATATAGTTGACAGTGAAGAGGACTTCTGTTGAAAAATCTGAATACAGGAATTTGGCAATGATGTAATACATGTAGAGTATTTGCAAGAGTTTTAGGTTTCTGGTGTGCCTGAGGGATGCAACTCTGCTAATGTCTTATAAAAATGTATTTTTTAGGGTACAAATATTATTTATAGTCATCCTGACACATTATCCTGACAACTTATACCGGTAGCTTATTTCTACTCATTTCTCAAAGGTAGTGGAATCTTCCTGAACTGTGTTCCTGGAGATCAGAGTAAACATCTCACCTGAACACACCCTTGGACTGAGCATGCACACCAGAAGCATGTGCCCAAGACTGGTTACTCGTCACTCTCTCATTTTCACGTCAACCAAGTGGTTGGGGAAAATTTCCTGAGCTTTGTAATCCGAGCCATCCTTTCCGGATTAATCCCTTTTCATAAATATTTTTGCTCAGATTACATTCTTTGTAACCTTCAACTATCATATCTAGTTGGTTTTTTTTACTTTTGTCCTAAATCTTTACCCAAAATTTGGCTTAAAATGTGACTTTGTTTTTTACAATGAAAGTACGTAATATCTGTGGTTTTCATGTTCTAGATCAAGATCCCCACCCAATCGTGATCTATTGCATTACCTGAGTGAATCATGATCTATTGCATTACCTGAGTGGGACGTGGCAGGACAATATTTCCTGGATCACAGAATTTCTCATTTGGTACAAGATGAACTTTTGCTGTTTGGACTTTTTGGTCCACATCTTGTTTGCTGACATGATGCTCAGCTGGGAGATGCAAGCGGAGCTGTGTCACACTGAAAGGTGAAGTCTGCTTGCATCCCTCGATGGGGCAGCTGTACTTCCTCTTTGTGGGCGTGTGCGCCATTAACCAGTGTTTGGACAGGTTCTTCCAATTCTGAGGCTTCTTCAGTCCACAGGTAGGAACTGGACACTTTCTCTACAACATACAGAGAGTAGGCCACACTTTACATATCTGACATATTTACATGTGCTTTACATATCCGACATATTTACATGTGCTTTACATATCTGACATATTTACATGTCCTTTACATATCTGACATATTTACATGTGCTTTACATATTTACATGTGCTTTACATATCTGACATATTTACATGTGCTTTACATATCTGACATATTTACATGTGCTTTACATATTTACATGTGCTTTACATATCTGACATATTTACATGTGCTTTACATATCTGACATATTTACATGTGCTTTACATATTTACATGTGCTTTACATATCTGACATATTTACATGTGCTTTACATATCTGACATATTTACATGTGCTTTACATATTTACATGTGCTTTACATATCTGACATATTTACATGTGCTTTACATATCTGATATATTTACATGTGCTTTACATATTCGACATACAGTAAACTATGGTTATAATCAACTCAAAGGGACCACTAATTTCAATTCATTACAACAATCGTTCATCATAAGCCTATATACAGCATATATTCAGCAAATGGATGTGACCAATAAACAGTTTGTTATATCCATCAGTTCATTATAAGGGTGTTCATTATAAACATAGTTTAGTGTATTTACATGTGGTTTACATAATATGACATATTAACATACATGACATATGGTCAATATATTTGATATACATGTATTTAAAGATGGTTCACTTATTTAACATATTTACATATGGTTTACATTTTTGTCATTTTTTAATCGGCTTGGGTTGGTTACAACGAAAAATTACTAGAATTTTTGTAGCTCAATATATATGATTGTAATTTGGCAGGAATTTTGTTTTGCATTTGACTAATTATTTGAAGAATTGAAATTTACATTTCTGAATCTGGGAAGTACATTCGATCAGTAGAGAAAAGACAGAGACAAGCACTCGTCTCGATATTGCTTCTATGACATCCACAAACAAACAGTCTTCAGTAAACAAATATTTCAATACATAAATGATAATAAATCAGCTCAAGTCACAACATCAGGAAACATAAACAACATGACTTTAATGCCGTCACCAAGTTTCAGGTTTAATGCTTCAATCTGTTTAGAAGACGTTAAGTTGACGGACAGGGGTGTACAGATTGACGACATTAAGCCCGAGGCTCACATGGTCAAGTTCACAGCTCACCGATACACAGGTGGTTTTCTTACCAACAACTTTTTCTTGTAGTACTTATCCGTTGAAGGTTCATAGAAGAATCGCTTTGTCCCTATTAGAACTATGTCCATGCTATTTTTTGGACCTGAAAAGAGAAATACTCTGAAAAGTTCACCTCATGAAGCATGACTTAATACCCTGGAACCATTCACAAAATATTAATTTAGATCAGTAAAATATGAACCTTTTCATATGCTGGAATGTCAACAAAATCCTGTATAATATATAAGATCATAACACCCGTAGGGACCAAATATTTGGTATTCGAGGAAGGGTCTGGGATATTGTATGGAGGCTGTATATGTTTTCAGCAAAACCAGATGTATTCTTAGTTAAAACTGTAAGCCTATTTAAAAAAAAAGTATTTTTTGTGTCAACGAATTTCCTTTTTTCTAAACAGTCTGAAGCAAAATTATATTTTTCAAGCATTTTCTGGGACAATGTATTTTTTCAATAAAATACCAGCCCCCTTCCGAATATCAAATGGTCTCATTCCATTCATGTATCTCCTCCTTCTTCCTGACTATAGCAACAGTTGTGGCACTGAGCGTAGCACTAGATGGTGGTTGGACGATGGGTAAATACACTGAACTCTCCTAAACACAAGAGGATTTTGGAAAATAACAGAGATACACAGAGATTATTATACACTCATGTGTGTCATACTGATTTGACGAAGTAAGAGTTCTAATATTTCCCTTAGCGAGAGTGAGGGTAATACATGAATTCTGACACAAGTTTCGTAAAATCAGCATGAGTGTAATAATTTCTTTATTACCCAGTGATTCTTAATCCTTTTAAGCACCCTTTTTAAAAAAATGCACAGATTACGCCCGCAGACAGCAGACAGCCCCAAATCAAAGAACATAAAACTGCAAAAGCCAAAGCAGACAGCAAATCAGCTCTCTCAGATCATCAGCAAAGGCATCTAGCCATCAAATTCAGTTTCAAATCCAAATCCTCTCAACCAAACATCAGGACTTCACCAAAGGAAAACTCCCAGAAGCTAAAGACATCTGCCACCACAAACCTTTGATCAATAGAGATCAAGGGTATTACATCTCGTCTGCATATGAAGATCTAATCAAGCCATCGACTATTTTAATTAGGAGCCAATCACAACTGTTTAATCCTTATCCTTACTGTACATCTGGCTTCATTTACTGTGTGCTTCATTCCCCGTGTGCTTCATTCCCCGTGTGCTTCATTAACTGTGTGCTTCATTAGCCATGTGCTTCATTACCCGTGTGCTTCATTAACCATGTGCTTAATTACTTGTGTGCTTCATTACCCATGTGCTTCATTACCCATGTGCTTCATTTCTTGTGTGCGTCAATACCCGTGTGCGTCAATACCCGTGTGCTTCATTACCTGTGTGCTTCATTATCTGTGTGCTTCAATATCCATGTGCTTCATCACCTGTGTGCTTCATTACTTGTGTGCTTCAATACCCGCATGCTTCATTACCCATGTGCTTCATTACCCATGTGCTTAATTACCCGTGTGCTTCATTACATGTGCTTCATTACCCATGTGCTTCATCACCTGTGTGCTTCATTACCCGTGTGCTTCATTACCTGTGTGCTTCATAACACATGTGCTTCAATACCCGTGTGCTTCATTACCTGTGTGTTTCATTACTCGTGTGCTTCATTACCCATGTGCTTCATTACTTGTGTGCTTCATTACCCATGTGCTTAATTACCCGTGTGCTTCAATACTCGCATGCTTCATTACCCATGTGCTTAATTACCCATGTGCTTCATCACCTGTGTGCTTCATAACCCATGTGCTTCATTACCCATGTGCTTCATTACCTGTGTGCTTCATAACACATGTGCTTCATTACTTGTGTGCTTCAATACCCATGTGCTTCATTACCCGTGTGCTTCATCACCTGTGTGCTTCATAACACATGTGCTTCATTACCCGTGTGCTTCATTACCCATGTGCTTCATTACCCATGTGCTTCATAACCCATGTTCTTCATTCCCTGTGTGCTTCAATACCCATGTGCTTCATTACTCGTGTGCTTCATCACCTGTGTGCTTCATAACCCATGTGCTTCATTACCCATGTGCTTCATTACCCATGTGCTTCATTAACCATGTGCTTCATCAACTGTGTGCTTCATTACCCATGTGCTTCATCAACTGTGTGCTTCATTACCTGTGTGCTAGTAGTTATTCTGACTGTACATTTGGCTTCACCCAATTACCTGTATGCTACTTGTTATCTATTACCATTGTTGTCAATGTTAATCACAACTTGTATCTATACCCCAACACTTGGTTGTTGTCACACCAGCTTGATAACAGTGTAAGAATCTACATCGAAACGTCGCCATATGCATTAAACCAGAAGTTGTTATCAATAAAGTTGCCATCACTGACAACATGTAGCCTATCTAGATATATTGTTGACATCTTAAAATATCAGGAATATTGCTACACAATAGCAAACAACAGAACAGAGTACCACAACCTAGAAACCAAACTGGATTTTGTTTTCTTAATTCATTATTCCATAAAAGGGTTTATCAGCATCGCTCTTGTGACAGAAAGTTTTAAAAATAGATTTGGAACCACTTGAAACAATCATTGGACGAGCCATCACATCCATTATCAGCCGATAGGTTCTGGGGTTTCTTCGGAGGAGGAGGAACGATGATGGTGAGTATGGTGGACACAGTCTTGTTGATAAAGATAATTTGTTGTCATGGTTATGTTAGATGAGGGAAAACATACTCTGTTGGTCGTTCTGTGTAATGTTTTCTGTTATCATAGATAACGTACTTGTCTGTGGGATGTTGTCCGAAGGCTCATCACAAGCATCAAGACCTGGATCTTGTGATTTAGAACCAGCTGCAACAGAATACAGAGTTATTGAAATAGGTTCTGTAGCGCACCAGCTAACAACTTCAATTCTTCAAGGAGAAGAAAACTCATCATGATCATGAAGGCTACAAATAGTAATAATGGAAACAATACTTTGAAACTATTACCACAAATGGCTTTTTTTCTGTAGAACAAATCTAAGAGATAGCATTTGTGTGATCTTCCACACAGAGCTGTCACTTTCAGGGTAACCGTCGAAACACACAAATGGTCAAAGTTGATTGTCAATCATTTCACTCTGGGCAGGCCTAAACAACTGGCTAATATACTTCATACAAAGTTTCCTGGAAACCACAAAACATTACTTATGATTACTGTAGAAATGTCTTTAACTAAATAGAAACTAGAATATCAGAATATAGTCTCTACTTAATACTTAACCTGCATTACATTATGCATATTGCTGCTTGCAGGTCGGAAGTATCCATGGACAGAAGACTTCAGAGGATTGCATTCTGGATGTAAACAAGTGTATAGTCGACGAAATTATCTATATCCCCAATCCATTTTAACACGTTATGGTCCCAAACCAGGTAACTGACTCAACATTTCTCATAGCCCATGTCAAAACAGCTGCAATGGAAATTCTAAAATAAACATTTCTAAAACTCCTTAATATCAAATGGTACCAGTTCAGTATGTGCTTTATATATAGACATGCAATGTTTGGCAAGGAAATATTTAACAGTTTATTTGTTATACTCCATAAGTGAACACACCCTATATCAAAACTTAAATCCAACTTGTTGCCATGGAAAGGTAAAAAATAAAAATTTCTAAAAGTGCTAAATATCAAAAGGTACCAGTTCAGTATGTGCTTGGTAGACATGCAAAGTTTTGTAAGAAAGTATTTAAAGGGTTTTGAGTTACGCTCAAGAAACGAACACCACCCTCATAGAACCGAAGTCCAACTTATTGCCATGGAAATCGAGAAAAATAAAAATGACAAAAATCTGTAAATTACAAAAGGCACAACTTCAGAAACTGTTTGATATATCTACCAATTATTTTTTGGAAAATATTAAACTTTTCGGGTTACGCTCTGAGAGGAAATGATTAAGGACGGACAGACAAAGGAACGGACGAGACGAGGCCTCGACTATATTCTCCCGCATTATAAGCCAGGAGAGATAACAATATTTCTGAGCTCCGTGACCAAAGTGTTTCTCACTACCATGAAAGAAACAACAATGATCACAGAGGGGCATGGGAGGTAACTCCAGAGAGCAGTCATTGGGATACTACTGGTTCAACAACTTTACTTATATATTAAGAATACAATATTCTTAAGTCTATTTTCCATGGCTACTTACGACCTGAAAGCAGCAATAGCATAATGTAATGCAGGCTAAGTAAAAACATGTAATTTTTAATGCCTTGGACAAATTTATGCCCTTTAATGCTATTGACATCTTAAAAATATCTGATGAATTGCCACAAACAGGTTTTCTGGTGAGCTTGATCTGTCTTGTTCTTTGTGACTTACTTGGAAGTGCCTTGACAACAGGGGCTCGTTCTTTAGAAGTGTAAAAGCTGACTTTCATCGTGCAGTCAAACAACTTTTGCCCATCAAACATGGCTGAGAAACATAAGGAAGCTGACGAGGTACTCATTGTTCAACATTACCCAGACATGCACTACATCACTTGATATATTTGTGTCTAATTGGGTTGTAAATTGGGAGTATAAGGCTGCACTCACACTTCTGATGCACAGACAGACAGACAGACCACTCCAATTAATATAAAGCAAGCTGGTGTTTAGTCATTGGGTCGATTCCTTTTTCTGTAGTTCCAACTTCTTACACACATAGTTTGAAATAATTGTTGACTGCACCGAATCACAGTTTTTCTTTTCATAATTGCCTTGGAACAAGAGGAGATATACACAATACCAGGATGTCAGTCTCATGTTGGGTGGACAGACGGTGCGACTCCACAGACTTCCCAACCCGCTGGATGTAGACGTAAAATTCCCCAGATATGAAGGATACAAATGGCTTGTACAGCCTCTTCTGTTGTCTTGAACCTCACAATTGCAAAGTTGGAGTTCACGTTCTTTTGAACCTTGAGTACCTCTCCAGCCAACTGGAACACTAGTTTAATGTTCTTCCATGAGGCGTCGCTGGGCACCTGGGAAAAGGTGGAGTGAGTGAGAGTTGTCAAGCCAGACTCAAGCTATATCATGTTGTTTGCTGTTTAATGCGGCACTCAGAAACATTCCAGTTATATCATGTTTTTTTTTTTCTTGTTTAACGCTGCATTCCACAATATTCCAGCAATATCATGTCTGTTGTTTAATGCCACACTCGGCAATATTCCAGCTATACCATGTATGTTTGTTTGCTGTTTAATGCGGCACTCAGAAACATTCCAGTTATATTATGTTTGTTTTATATTTAATGCTGCATTCAGCAATATTCCAGCCGTGACTGCGGTCTATAAATAAAGAGTCTGGCTCAAACAATCCAGTGATTGACATCATGATAATCGATATACACAACTGGGATACGATGGCATGCATCACAACCAAGTCAGCGACTCTGACCATCCAATCCTTTTAGTCGTCTCTTGCAACAAGCGTGGGTTGCTGAAGATCCATAATTCTAACCCCGATCTTCACATCAAATCAACTTGTAGATAATCAAGTCAAATTTGTTTGCTGCATAACACTGCATTTAGCAATATTCCAGCTATATGATGGAAATCTGTAAATAACCATGTTTGGATCAGACAATCCAGTGATTGACATCATGAGCATCATACTTGTAGCCTGATGAATGAACCATTAGGCTCCAGAAGAACTGATGAAAGACAATGTGTTTAACAATATCCGTTTTCCACATATATGTTTGCCTGCAAAAGATATACTACATCATTTTCCTAAGGTTCATGAAAAGTGTGTTGGAAACATAAAAATGCTCCAGACTGAACTTACTGTACTGAGTGTGTGAGTGAAGGAGACAGCCCACCTCCATTGGACATTTCAAGAAATATGACATGAACTGTAACCCCATGTCTACTTACATTGGCAACATACAGAGTCTTGGAGGTGGTTCCCTTGGTGTTCAGCTTCCCACCCCCTTCACTGTCAATCCCATCCTTTTCTTCATCCCCCTCCCCATCGTTTCCTTCACCACCTCCTTCCATTCCTCCCGGCATCTGTGTGTTCTCTGTGCTTTTCTGAAATACAAATAATTTGAATAATTTACCTCAATAAAAAAAGAAATCTAATCACAAAATGTCCTGCTAGATGATTAATCCTGCTAGATGATTAATGATCCCTCTGTCTCACACACACAAATACACACACAGAGACAGCATCTCTCTCTCTCTCTCTCTCACACACACAGCATCTCACACACACACATACAGACAAACAGATGGCATCTCTCCCTCTCTCTCACACACACAGACACCTCTCACACACACAGAGACAGCATCTCTCTCTCTCTCACAGACACACACACAGACAGCATCTCTCTCACAGACACACACACAAACAGCATCCCTCACACACACACAGACGGCATCTCTCTCACACACACACACACACACACACAAACAGCATCCCTCACACACACACAGACGGCATCTCTCTCACAGACACACACACAGACAGCATCCCTCACACACACACACAGACAGCATCTCTCTCACAGACACACACACACAGACAGCATCCCTCACACACACACAGACGGCATCTCTCTCACAGACACACACAGACAGCATCCCTCACACACACACAGACGGCATCTCTCTCACAGACACACACACACAAACAGCATCTCTCTCACAGACACACACACACACACACAGACAGCATCCCTCACACACACACAGACGGCATCTCTCTCACAGACACACACACAAACAGCATCTCTCTCACAGACACACACACACACAAACAGCATCCCTCACACACACACAGACGGCATCTCTCTCACACACACACACACAAACAGCATCCCTCACACACACACAGACGGCATCTCTCTCACAGACACACACACAGACAGCATCCCTCACACACACACAGACGGCACCTCTCTCACAGACACACACACAGACAGCATCCCTCACACACACACAGACGGCACCTCTCTCACAGACACACACACAGACAGCATCCCTCACACACACACAGACGGCACCTCTCTCACAGACACACACACACAAACAGCATCTCTCTTACACACACAGACAGCATCTCACAGACAGACATAACACACAGACAGAAATAACACACAGACAGACATAACACACAGACCGATGTAACGCACAGACAGCATCTCACAGACAGCGACCCTGTATCCCACAGTACCTTGTTGACGGTCTTGATGCTGTGTGCAGGAGCAGTGAAGTTTTTATCCTGTTTACCACCAGAGCTGTACATGGCCAGCATTGTTCTTTCTGTCAGCTCAATCACACCCTGAATGTAACACACAATAGCCTGGCATCAGTTTGTTACTTCAAGAACGGGGGTGAGTGAGGAAACGGTCCCTTGTGATGAACACTCTGTATGTGTGGTCATTTAACACATGTCACCTTTCAGATCCATCAGTCATCATAATTCAATATCCAGTATTTAATATTTTATCTTGTATCAGGAATACGAGGATTGTTGTACCAAAAAGCCTTAAGCCCTCTCAGTCTAAATATGATACAAAAACCTTAAACTAGGAACATACCCTCCAAACAAAATCCAATTATTGACAATGGTCAGATCGTCATTTCGATGTAGACTCTAACACCCTCATTAAGCAAGTCATAACAGTGTTTGAATCTACACCGAAACACCATCTCGATTGTTTATAAAAAAAACTTGTCCTTGTTCATCACACCAACTTCTGGATGCCACTAAAAGAAGTTACCTTTGTAATATCCATAAATTTATATGCTTCAGCAACGCTTTGAAATCCAATAATGCCATATTCTCTGCTTTTACCTGAAATAATAAGGACCCTCATTAGGCACTGTTGGCAATGATCCAGCAACTGAGAGAGAGAGTGAGTGAGTGGTGTAAAGGCAAACGTTCGCTTGTCGAAGGCCCGAGTTCAATTCCCCACATGGCTACAATGTGTGAAGCTGATTTCTGATGTCCCTCTGCCATGATTTCAATATTGCTAAAAGTTCACTCAGTCAACTCACTCGCCCAGGTTCAATTCATTGTGTAAAGCTGATTTCTCACTCACTCATTTATTCACTCACTCACTCATGGGGTGTCAGTTAAATGTGGTAGAAAAGTGGATGTCAGAAGCCACAAGCGCTTGGATGATGCTGACATACCAGGGAACATACATTGGGATTTGAACTCATTATCACTGTATCCTGGCACCTAAAGCAGGCAAATCTGCCCTTCAAACTGTGTGACTAGGACAAGTAGGAGCTCCACACAACACCAGCAACTGTGTAATGTGATCACTTTGAATACATGTGTACTGCACATCGATGCATTCTCTCTGGTTCCAAATCAAAATAAAAAGTGAATATGAATTCTGAGTATAATGTATTGTGTTATTGGCTACACCTCATTTGCTACAATCAAACAGGGGTTCTGCAGAATCACAGTCTTCTTTGAGTGAGTGAGTATGGTTTTACGCCGCTTTTAGCAATATTCGAGCAATATCACGGCGGGGGACACCACAAATGGGCTTCAGACATTGTACCCATGTCGGGAATTGAACCCGGGTCTTCGGCGTGACGAACGAACGCTTTAACCACTGGGCTACCCGACCGCCCCTCAGTCTTCTTTGAGAACTGTATACAACCAAAACTTGTACATGTTGAATGCAGTCTTAAAAAAATCAGATCTTAGGCTTAAAAAATAAAAGAATTGGTTCTTAGGCAATGACATTTGAAAATAAAGTGCGAGCGGGTGTTGTTGGTTTTTTTTTGCTTGTTCAAACTAGTATGTAACCAAATAAACAAGCAAGCATAAACAAAAATACAAACTCATATTGCCGCCACAGCCATAACACAAGTTATGCAGTAAAGCAGGAAGTCACTGTGTGCCATACTGGATAGCATTGTTTTTAAGTACGGGGATTTTTACATCTTTTTGAAATTGGAAATTAAAACGAAACATGGGACAGACTTTGTGATGATGCAGGCAGAGCCTGAGAACCAAGACTTATTTTTTTGGCCTTAGTTCTCAGTACCGTAAAACAAAGGACATAGAGGTTATCACGCGAGTGTGTTTGGGGATGGTAAATATCCTGCATTAGGAATAAACATTGTATTTAGCGAGCCTTGGCGAGCTAAATACATAATGTTAATTCCTAATACAGGATATTTACCATCCCAAAACACACAAACGTGATAACCTCTTTATCATATAATGTCATTCTTTAATTCTGTGCTTCAAAATCGCTTTCCCTCTCTCATAAACATTACCGAAACATTGCGAGTTTTCCTGGAATGCGCGCATTAATATTTATTACGTCACAGGGTAAGTGATGTGTAGGCCGGACAGTGACAGTAGCCAATATAGTTCCAACTGAAATAATTTCTTATACAGTTGTGTAGCAACATATACGCAAAACAATTGGTTTTTATTGCCTTTCGCGGCCATCCATTGGTCTGTCCGCTAGAGTAACTGCCCTTTGTCAAAGGGAAGCTACTCTAAACCTATTCTACGAGACGTCACGGCCACAGTCAGACGTTGTTGACAGTCAGTCTGTCCTGTCATAACGTTAAGCAGTGTAGTCAGATGTACACACAGCGACAAAACGAAACAAGGTAACAATTCAAACATATTTCGGCCAAATCCAACTATTTTAATTTGTGGAAAAGGTTTCAAGCCGCAGAGGTCTACAAGCACAGATATTGCTACTGATCCCGCTTGGCTAGGCCTCGTGCCCTCGCAAAATTGTTTCTCCAAAGTTGCCAAAACTTATAAAATGCCTTCGCTACGTCACAGTTAGACACTGATTTTCAGTATATTAGACTGTTCTTTTGATAATGATAGCAATTATCTCTGCAGTTTATCCAGATTCCCGATGGTTAATTCTGACTCGATCGCCGAATGACAAGGGCGATGCCATGTTTGTTTATAAACAGTGAAAGTAGTCCCTACTTGACCTTTGCTATTTGCATCTCTATCCGCATATGACCCCAACGGATATCGTTTTTATCCATTGGCTTTATCCTGCCGAGAAACCTACCCATTATATGATAAATATCAATACTGGTCAGGCAAACTCTGACCAACCAACGACATAACTAACAAGAAGTCAACATTAGCCAATCAAAAAGCTTTTGCTTAGTGGTAGTGAGAACTAAGATCTGTATTAAATGAGATTGATGTTGGCTTAAAATAGATTTATGTGAACAATGTTTGTGATTGCAATGACCACAGATGGATTGTTAAGTAAGCAATGACATACATACATACATACATCAACAATTTCAACAGTCCCTCTGATTCTGACTTAACACACACTATTCCTGTAAGACATGGCTAGCCGCAACCTACCAGTATCATTACACTTCATTACCATTACTTTAATTGGTCGAACTCCCAACAGTGTAATCTCATCACGAATCTGAAAAGAAAAATAATAATAATTATTTGACAAAGTTTCCTGTCATCAATGCTGATTAGTTCAAGTTCTATGGAGGGTATCATATTGGAGATATACTTCAAGGGTATCATATTGGAGATATACTTCAAGGGTATCATATGAGAGATATACTTCAAGGGTATCATATTGGAGATATACTTCAAGGGTATCATATGAGAGATATACTTCAAGGGTATCATATTGGAGATACACTTCAAAGGGAACATATTGGAGGTAAACTTCAAGGGTATCATATTGGAGATATACTTCAAGGGTATCATATTGGTGATATACTTCAAGGGTATCATATTGGTGATATACTTCAAGGGTATCATATTGGTGATATACTTCAAGGGTGTTATATTGCAGATACATATCAAGAGTGTTATATTGGAAACATACTTCAAGGGTATTATATTGGAGACATATTTCAAGGGGGTTATATTGGAGACATATTTCAAGGAGGTTATATTGGAGATACATATAAAGGGTGTTGATTGGAGATATACATCAAAGATGTTATATTGGAGATACATATAAAGGGTGTTGATTGGAGATATACATCAAAGATGTTATATTGGAGATATACATCAAGGGTGTTATATTGGAGATATAAGATGTTTATGAAGTACCCAGGTTGCAATCAAAGTCTTTGCTATGGAAACTTGAAAGCACCAGCTTAACACTAAACCTATCTAGGTGCCAAGTTTGGTGAAGAAATATTGTATGGATTTCAAGATCTGCTCCAGAAAGGAGCACTACTGCCATTTCCCTCTAAGTCAAAGTCGCTGCCATGGAAATATTTCTTGTAAAGATTTTGTTAAGTTATGATATCTCTCATGGTTTTTTAGTTCTGCTCCGAAACAGCACCCATTCCTATATCCCCCTTCTCCTTCGTGGTTGGGATTATAAGTGGCTAAAAGAAGAGATCTGTCCACAAGTGTAACTTACAGCTTTGAATCCAATATTGGGTGGGATGTTCCAAACCACGAGGGTGTCTGTGGGCACCGTGGAGGCCCATTTCCTCCAGGTGAACACCTGAAAGTGCCAGTTGTGTTAGGACAATTACCTCAAAGCTTCCTCACACATTAATTGATATATACTCACCAACAAAAGAAACGCGAATACCATACATGTTGGTCAATATATGAAGAATTACTCATATTCAAGAGACATTAAGTTGGTTTGATGCAGAAACAAACATACTGGTATGTTGTGTGATCATCCATGATGCATCAGTTGTCTCTAACACGATTCGCGTGTAAAGTTTGGACATCATGTGCTGCATATCATGATACGAATAAAGACACTCTGTGGTAGCACATGACTGATTGTTAGTTTTGTCATTAAGTGGTACACATTTGAAACATCACTTCTTAATGAACATACTTCTCTACATGTTTCTATGGTTCACGTTTCTTTTGGTGGTGAGTATATATCCAGCATCATTACCATGATTAGTTAAGCATCACCTAGGTATGTAGGGTGTCAAACATGACATAACCACTGTATTGTGGTTTTTCTTGTATACTTATCCTGCATAAAAAATTTAACACTGTTCTTACTGCGGAGCTCTAACTGGACATGAATGACGATCTAACAAGCATCTTCAGTAACACTTCTTGTCCAACATGAACTCCATGATCTCAGAGTCTTCAAGTGCTTCTGTCAGGGCTGAGGGTACAGTGGGGAGGAAGACGTCAGTCACGGGAGTGCGCTTGGGTCATTCAGGATAAGTTTAAAAATACTTAGGGTGTATACTGCCCAGGGAGCTGAGAATGATTCTTGATTGGCGTTGCTTAACTTTGTTGCCTGATTTGTGACCCGTGCGCTATGCACAGGACCACGTGCCACCACGGTTGGTATCTCTGAACACAGCCTGCAGCTGCTGCATCACTGTCTGGTGCTCCGACAGCCACACATCCATACCGATAGTTGAGGGAGCGTCTAGTATAACTCCCTATCCAACTACAAGATCTGAGAGTCGGAGATCCTGAAACTTCACACCCTGGTGGAATCCGTCAAATCCGACATATCAAATCTTTGTCCAGGAATGTAATCTTCTCAACGAAGACTTGGCCATGCACTTGTTGCTTCTTGAACTGCCTAGGAGGTATAAAGGAATTAGTGTGGTTCTCCAGATTCTCGATGTCTTTATCCATATTCTCTAGTTCCTTCTGGACGAAGATATCTGGTGGTAGGGTGATAGATTCAAGCTGTCATCCCTCCATGTGACATGCCCTCTGGGGGTCTGCACCCTTCCTTGGAGGTGCCGCTGACAGTGAGAAGTCATAGTCCAATTCTGATGAAGGCCCAAGATGAAGGCTGGACGATCCTGTTGACTTGGATGGACTACCGGTCAAGACGATGGGGAGGCGGAGCAGTGGTCAGGCATCTTCCGACGAGCATGTTGCTGCTTCCTCTCAGCAATCACTTGAAGATAGGCGATGAAGTCTCTGTCTGATGGAGGTACAAGCGTCTCATCCAAGTGAGGGAAGACACTGAGGCGGACAGTCCTGCCAAAGTAGATGGGGGTCCTTAGCCGACTTCTTGCCCTCGCAGAATTTGCTCTTTGTTAGAACGTCATTCATTTCAAGTTAGGACTTCGCAGTAAGAGCAATATTTTACACTGATTGGATACTTTCATGAAATTTGAAAAATGGACGACGACTATTTAACACAATGAAAAGTGCAAGATTAAAGGTGACGGAAAAAGCTACCCAAAACACATGCTTAAAAGAAACCAGTGCCCATCCAATATCACTGCATGACAACCAACTATCAATGTGCGTACAGCATGGTTTATTCAAGATGCAACTGAGCAGTACTTTTGGAAGATGAAAATTCAATGTTTTTTTAATACTTTTATCTCTGATTATGCTGCTTCCTGGCATTCTACATATCAACTTACAGTTTTCGTGGACTGGAGGACTAGTGAGCTGTACACAGCCTTCACCTCGCACTTCAAGATCTCGACTGATCCCTGTGAAGAAGATGCATCAACATCAGCAAACTAGCACAACCTGTGCCACGTAACCACACATTGCAAAACACCCTCTCCCCACACCACTTGCTGGTGTCGTCCTCACCCACCTCACTGGACTTCCTCCACTAATGTCACTTACAAACCTAAAAGGGATATTAGCGGTTTTGGGCGGTACTTGTTTTTTCATCATAACCTCCAGGTTTTACTTTTTCCTAGAGAGACCTCATCCCGAGTAACAGGTTTTACTTTTTCCTAGAGAGACCTCATCCCGAGTAAGAGGTCTTACTTTTTCCTTGAGAGACCTCATCCTGAGTAAGAGGTTTTACTTTTTCCTAGAGAGACCTCTCCCGAGAATGAGGTTTTATTTTTTCCTAGAGAGACCTCATCCCGAGTAAGAGGTTTTACTTTTTCCTAGAGAGACCTCATCCCGAGTAAGAGGTCTTACTTTTTCCTAGAGAGACCTCATCCCGAGTAAGAGGTTTTACTTTTTCCTAGAATGACCTGGTATCAGATTTTACTTTTACCCTGATGAGATGAGTAGCCGATGAAATTTGAACTGAGTGTTTTAAATGTCCAATGTTCTAAATTTGAAGACAAGAATTGAAACTTTGCTATTATGGATGACGGGAATCCAACCCCTCGAACCCCTCACTAGTCAGGCACTCTAACCATTACATCACAGAACTGGTTGAAAATAAGTGGTTCATTAGAAGGTACCGTGTTTTGCATACATTTCCTGGCCAGATGTACTTTATGACATTTCTTTAGACTGTCGTAACACACTTTATACATAATATTAAACAAATATTAATAATTGTTCCTTTGGTGGTCAATAAGTCAGAGAAAACATTTTATATTTTCAACCCAAACCTTGGAGGCATTGTTTTCTCCTATGCATAAATTTCCACATTTAGTATTTCTATGCTGAAAAATCACAACCACAGTCTAGTGGATAGAGCACCTGCTCAAAGAGTGGATGGTTGTTGGTTTGATCCCCATCCATGTCATACAAAAGATGTTAAAATACTGTACTTGGTGTTACCCTGCCTGGTGCTGCGCATGAGGGGAAGGAAACTGGTCAGTTCGGACTCAGTATGCTGTGTCTGAGAGGGGTGTTAAACTGTGCTATGGTATCTCAGTAGACTAGCACTATGAAGCCAGCACATGTCCGGACTTCTACAAGCAGCCACACACACACACACACACACACACACAGCCACACACACACACACACATACACAGCCACACACACATACACAGCCATACATACACAGCCATACACACACACACACAGAGCCACACACACACAGAGACACACACACACACACACACACACACACACACACACACACACACACACACACACACACACACACACACACAGCCACATACACACACGCCCACTAGTCTCACCTGTCCTTCCGTCTGGATTTTCCCCATCCATTGAACTGCCTGCTTTACTTCAAAGAAGTCGATGAAGGCAACCCCATCATGATTGCCTGACAAAAATAAAGTACAGAAAACAAAATTGTAGTGTGTCCGCGTGTTTGCTATGTATCTATGTTAGTGTGTGTGTGTGTGTGTTAGTGTGTGTGTGGTGTGTGTATGTATCTGTATGTGCGAGTAACTCTGTGTGTGTGTGTGTGTGTGTGTGTTAGTGTGTGTGTACGGGGAGGGGGGGTGTTGTGGTCAGTGGGGGGTGTCTGTGTGTGTGTGTGCGAGAGAGGGTGGACTGGGGGGTGTTGTGAGTGTGTTTGTGTGTTAGTGTTATGCAGTTAAAAACAAGTTTATTCATAGTATGAAATGATTTTATTCTTAGTCTGAAATGACATACCATTGTTTAACGCTGTGAAACATCAGCTAGAATAACCATTATCATTTCTCAGCTCAAGAACATTTACACAGTTAACTTAGTGTTCAGAGTCATGTACCAGGCAACATTCGGAGTCAACAGAAACACTTGGGCCATCAAAATGCGGACTTTGGTGTATTTTTTTATATACTTTTAAATCAAATTGATCAGAAATATGTGACAAATTTCAGTATAGGGGATGTTGTGACAGACGACAGACAAGAAGCCATGACTGAACTTGGGTTTATGACAAGGAGAGCTCAACACGAGTGAGTCCCAGCATGCATCAGCGGTATACCTGTTTGACTTGTCTCTATCTGCAGATCCTTGATTTCATGATGGAAGCCTTGGAGCACAAGGTACACCTGCAACACATCATGACCATTACAATGCAGCACACTTTTCTGGTAGTTTCATCATGGTAAGCACATACAGTTTAATTATATCACTTCTGGTATGGGTTAGGCTATGATTTGTGTGTTTGTTTGTTGTTAAACGCCACACGCAATATTCCAGCTTTATGACGGCGGCCTGTAAATAATCAAGTCTGGACCAGACAATCCAGTATTAATATCATGAGCATCGATCTATCCAATTGGGATACAATGACATGCTTCAACCATGTCAGCAAGCCTGACCACCCAATCCTGTTAGTCGCATCTGACGACAAGCATGGGTTGCTGAAGACCTATTCTACCCCGGATCTTCATGGGAGTGTGTGAGTGAGTTGGGTTTAACACCACTTTTAACAGTATTCCATTACATACATATCAACTTAATGTGGGAGAAATGCCCAAAGTTATGCAGGTCTCAGATGTCTACCACCATGGTAAAACCTAGAAACATAATTGGCACAAACTGGGATTCAAACCCACAGTTATAGGTTCCTGGCATGCCCAAGGGATGCAACTCCGCACAGTTAAACGTTTGGCACATGAGACGACTGGGTTACCCATGCCCCCAAATAGGGTCTGGAGCATCTTGAAAGGACACTCTAACACGTTTAATGTCCAGAGTAAGAAAAGAACCCCTTGACATCCAGGCCCAGCTTGAAGACTACTTAATACAAACAGTGCTTCATCATGTTCATGCCGCCTCGGCTACATATCAGATAACAGTGAGTGAGTGAGTGAATATGGTTTTACACAACTTTTAGTGAGTGAGTGAATATGGTTTTAGCTGTGATATTCAAGCCATATCATGGCAGGTGACATTGGAAATGGGTTTCACACATTGTACTCATGATGGGAAACAAACCTGGGTGTTCGGCGTGACAAACAAACACTTTAACCACTTGGCTACCCAACTGCTCCTTACCCAACTTTTAGCAACACGCTGTTATTTCACAGTGGGCGACACCAAAAAAAGGTTCATGTCATACCCATTATGAGGAATCGAACCAATGCATTGCTGTCATTTGTCAAAAGGGCAAGCTATTTACATCTGACTCTCTTGTTATTCTTGGGAGACCACTGAGCATGATTGTCTTGGTGGGGACGTCCGACTTCAACTCGTTCCATTCCTCCATCGTACTGCCAAATGGAAGCTGAAAATATATTTTCAACAGTTTCATTGTAAATATTAACTCGAACTTCAGCACCAAATATACTTCCTAATTACTATATCTGGGGAGACCTCAAAACTGATTACATACATATTGTGAAATATCTCCGTATCCGAGATCAGTGAATGCCTTGCACATTATTGTAGTGATCATGATGATATCAAATGTCATTCTATACACTTACGTATTATGAGAATCATTTTTGTTTATAATGGAAAGATGAAAAGAAATATTCCTAACAAAAGTGCTGCCAGTAGCATATTTCCTTTCATGATAATCATTCACACTAACGCCTTCCTTCCCAGCCCTATATTGATACTAAATTCAACCAGAATCATAACAATGTTCTTAGGCCTTAAAATAGGATTGAAGATATTTCAGATTTCAGAAATTTCTGGGATCATCTATATGACCTGAGACCAGGGGTCCGGAAAATTTAAAATCCCAATCGGACATTTGCATTTAGGCCACGCCCCCTTCAAATAGCGTATTTTAGTACGACTTTTCGCACACATTACAAGTTTACGTATTCATAATATTATGAATTATGAATTGTTTCAATTTAAATTGTTTAATTCACTGGACAATTAATAACAAATAATATCATTTTAGATTTACATGGAAAACATACGTTTGTTTCTGTTAAAAAAACCGATCTGTTAACGTAGTGAACGGTCTAATTAATATTCATGAGTTATATTCATGAGTCTGCTCAAGTGTACGCGTTGTAACATTTGGATCGAGACTATTATCCCATATTTGGTTATCACGTGACCTCACGGGAAAAGGTTTTTTCAAACTAAAGATTTTTTTTTAAAAACAAGACAGATATTTTAATCACAAATACTAAAATATCGTTGATAGCAATAGTTATTTGAATACTTTTTTCATCTGTACTTAATTATTGACCATAAAAAAAATTGGATATCGATCGTCACAGAAAGCAAAATGGCGGTCAATCAAGATTCAATATACGACTAGCTACTGAAAACAATAAAATCTGCAAATCCTCATTGTATGTCAACCAAGTGAAAGTCGTTAGCCACGACTTACAAAATGATCGTCCAGACTTTGAGGGTTTGGCAGATCCGCTCGACTGATCTGCATCGGTCGACTGGCTGTCGTCACGCTTTCGCTTCTTGTCTGAGGTTACGTATCGTAGCATTGTGAGGATAATGAGGTACATCGATGATGCAAGGTATTTAATGTACAGTTGTAAACACCTTTCACTCAAATTAACAAGATGTTCTCAGTAATTAATCCTCCATTAATCAGTGTCAACTCAGTTTATTGCCTATTACAGTGATTGACCGATTGGACTATCATGTAGGTACGATGTATTTACAGCAATCAAAACAAACAAAGCTTGTCAGTGTAGTTAATCTTCATTGTGTTGCAACTGCAGACAGAAACTGCTCAGTCCTAACTGTTGATCATGTCCGGTCAAAATTTGAGGAATGTCCGGACAATACTTTTTAAAATGTCCGGTAAGCAATATTTTAAAAAACGGACATTTGAGATTCCCAATCGGACATGTCCGGCGCATGTGACGGTTTCCGGACCCCTGCCTGAGACACTGTTGACAATGTATCACCAGGTGACAACTTTCAAGGATTCAGGTGAGCTTCTGAAGACAAAGAATGACAAGACACTCACTACAGGCTCTTCTTCAGGCGCCCATGGTTGGTCCTGATGTCCTTGATGTCTACCTGCTCGCATAGATCTGTTGGTAAAACATGAGTGAGTGAGTGATTGAATGAGTGAGGTGAAATAGAGTTTAACGTCGATCCAAGATTATTGCACTTATATAGCGACGTGTATGCATGTGTGTGTGTGTGTGTGTGTGTGTGTGTGTGTGTGTGTGTGTGTGTGTGTGTGTGTGTGTGTGTGTGTGTGTGTGTGTGTGTGTGTGTGTGTGTGTGTGGCTGTGTGTGTGTGTGTGTGTGTGTGGCTGATGCCGATTTATAGTGCTAGCTCACTGAGATACCATGCCGCAGTTTAACATGAATACCCCACTCAGACACAGTATACTGACTCCGAGTCGACCAGTCCTTGTTTTAGCTCCTTAATGCCGAGAGAGAGAGGGAGGGTAAATGCTGCTCACAAGCAATATTCCTGATACATCAGGTAACCTGCAAATAACCCTGAATTTCTACTTTATGTACTGGGGACCTCCTTTATCCTTGAATCCCTTGAGGGGGACACACATGGGGTACTGGGCCCCTACTCTACCACAGAAACCCTACTGTGTGACACACATGGGGTACTGGGCCCCTATTCTACCACAGAAACCCTACTGTGTGACACACATGGGGTACTGGGCCCCTATTCTACCACAGAAACCCTACTGTGTGACACACATGGGGTACTGGGCCCCTACTCTACCACAGAAACCCTACCGTGTGACACACATGGGGTACTGGGCCCCTATTCTACCACAGAAACCCTACCGTGTGACACACATGGGGTACTGATCGAGCCCCTACTCTACCACAGAAACCCTACTGTGTGACACACATGGGGTACTGGGCCCCTACTCTACCACAGAAACCCTACTGTGTGACACACATGGGGTACTGATCGAGCCCCTACTCTACCACAGAAACCCTACCGTGTGACACACATGGGGTACTGATCGAGCCCCTACTCTACCACAGAAACCCTACTGTGTGACACACATGGGGTACTGGGCCCCTACTCTACCACAGAAACCCTACTGTGTGACACACATGGGGTACTGATCGAGCCCCTACTCTACCACAGAAACCCTACCGTGTGACACACATGGGGTACTGATCGAGCCCCTACTCTACCACAGAAACCCTACTGTGTGACCCACATGGGGTACAAATCAAGCCCCTACTCTACCACAGAAACCCTACTGTGTGACACACATGGGGTACTGATCGAGCCCCTACTCTACCACAGAAACCCTACTGTGTGACACACATGGGATACTGATCGAGCCCCTACTCTACCACAGAAACCCTACTGTGTGACACACATGGGATACTGATTGAGCCCCTACTCTACCACAGAAACCCTACTGTGTGACACACATGGGATACTGATTGAGCCCCTACTCTACCACAGAAACCCTACCGTGTGACACACATGGGGTACTGATCGAGCCCCTACTCTACCACAGAAACCCTACTGTGTGACACACATGGGATACTGATCGAGCCCCTACTCTACCACAGAAACCCTACCGTGTGACAAACATGGGGTACTGAGCCCCTACTCTACCACAGAAACCCTACCGTGTGACACACATGGGGTACTGATCGAGCCCCTACTCTACCACAGAAACCCTACCGTGTGACACACATGGGGTACTGATCGAGCCCCTACTCTACCACAGAAACCCTACTGTGTGACACACATGGGATACTGAGCCCCTACTCTACCACAGAAACCCTACCGTGTGACATACATAGTTTACTGGATCCTACTCTACCACAGAAACCCTACCGTGTGACAAAAATGGGGTACTAGGCCCCTACTCTACCACAGAAACCCTACTGTGTGACACACATGGGATACTGAGCCCCTACTCTACCACAGAAACCCTACTGTGTGACATACATAGTTTACTGGATCCTACGCTACCACAGAAACCCTACTGTGTGACATATATAGTTTACTGGATCCTACTCTACCACAGAAACCCTACCGTGTGACATACATAGTTTACTGGATCCTACTCTACCACAGAAACCCTACTGTGTGACATATATAGTTTACTGTGGCCTACTCTACCACAGAAACCCTACCGTGTGACAAACTTGGGGTAAAGGGGCCCTACATTGTCGTAAAAACGCATTATCTTGGAGTAATGCTTGGGAAACATATCACAAACCTGTCACGTCGCCCTTGTGTGTCCAGATCGTCCTCCCCAGGGATGAAAGAGTGTCCTCTTCCCTCTCTCACAGGATGAATATTCCAGTCCAAGTCATCAACGGACATCTCGTCATGGTGCATCTCACCCCAATCTCTAGGATCATCTGACATCAGATCCTGATCTATTGGGTCACCAAAACCGTCATCAAAATCTCTATCACTCCTCCTCATGTACCTCTGATCCCGATCTCTATCCCCAGACCTCCGATCATAATCAGGTTCTCTCCTGTCTCCTAATCCTTCATCCCAATCCCTATCGTCCCTTGACCTCGTGTCCCTTGACCTGGCGTCCCATGACCTGTCTCTCAGGTTCGGTGACCTGTCGTCCAAGTCATCGTCTCTCCAGTCCCTTGGCTGCCTCTCCAGACTTCTTCTGCCACCTCTCCCAGAGCCATCGTCGAACCCATAACCAGACACTCTGTCCTCGTAATCGTCCCGTCGTGCAACTCTTCCTTGTGAAAGCCTTCGGTACAGATTGTCCTCAAGGTCGTCATAGTCTGCCATAGCAGTGCCCCTCCTGTTGCATTAAGAGACAGAATGAGTGTTCATGGTTCACACAAAACTTGGGCCACTAAACATGCTACAGTTAAATCCTTTCCTTGGCCATTCAAAGGCAATGATAACACTTTACAGACAATTCTCAAGGCTGCAGAAGATTTATATGGACATTCTTTACTATAGTCTGTGGTAGTGTTTCTTACTTTATATCCATGCTATAGAATATATGTATTATTACATCCAAATACACTATAAAAGTCCACATACCAGTGTTTAGTATTACATCCAAATACACTAAAAAAGTCCTCATACCAGTGTTTATCATTACATCTAAATACTAGGGTTGCAACGAATACACTATGAGGCGAATACGGTTCGTATCACGAATATAGGGTAAAGAATTGAATACTAATTCACGAATACAATAACAAGTCAGCAGTTGATGTAGTATTTGTTATATTCAGTGAAACAATAACAACATAAATTATTTGACATGGTTTGTTAATCATTAATATATTATACATTTATATACTGCACTTATCCAGGTACTAGTATCTGATCAAATGCGACAATGACCAGTGACCACAATACTGTCAAATTATATATTATGAGAGTGTTGTCTTTTGAAGAGATCTATGCATATAATATGATCTCATGGATATTTTTACGTACAGGGTATGTAAATGCACATGATTGCATATTTTAATTCTTTCAAACTTTAGTGTTATTTCCCTTAAAACACTGGTAAATCTTAAATCTCCTGAATAAAATAACTTATTTCTCCCTTAACTTAAACATAGCCTCATAATGTTTATTTTCCAGTTAACCATGTTAACTTCTTAAGGCTTGCCTCAACAACATTAGACATTTGGCACATAATGTTTAAATTGTATCCTCTTCTAGGGGGCTTCCCTCAGGACTTCTAGAATGGCACTGGGTGACATGTATTTTACCAACATTATCGCTGTTGAAGACAAACAATTCGCTGGCTGTAATGAAATCATCGCTTCATAGTATCATATATATGGTCACTCACTGTTTATATCTCTACACCGTCAATACGCTGCCACTAGATCCCTTGGCCAATATACCAGAGAAAGAGAAATGTCTTTTACAAACCAAGTGCGTTCGAGCGGGGATGAAGAGTATGCTCTACGACAGCACATGCTACAAACACCGTATTCGCGTAAGCTGGGTCCCGTCTATTCTTATTACAAGTGGACAACGCGCATAGAGAGCCGGAAACCAGCTTACGTGCGCAGACAGCTAGGATCAGAGCTAAAACAGCACCATATGAAAACGGCTCTAAGCTGGTTGGTTTGTTTGTTGTTTAACGCCGCACTCAGCAATATTCCAGTTATATGACGGCGGTCTATAAATAATCGAGTCTGGACCAGACAATCCAGTGATTGACATCATCAGCATCGATCCACGCAATTGGGATCGATGACATGCATCAACCAAGTCTGCAGGTCTGACCACCCGATCCCGTTAGTCGCCTTTTACGACAAGCATAGTCACCTTTTACGGCAAGCATGGGTTGCTGAAGACCTATTCTACCCCGGAATCTTCACGGGGCTCTAAGCAAACACGGCACGAGATCAGCGAAAAGGGCACCTCAACCTGTCGAAAATTGCACTGTATCTTTATTCTAGCCGTCTGAAGGGGCGGTCGGGTAGCATAGTGGTTAAAGCGTTTGCTCGTCTCGCCGAAGAACCGGGTTCGAATCCCGATATGGGTACAATGTGTGAAGCCCATTTCTGGTATTCCCCGCCGTGATATTGCAGGAATAGAATCGCTTGCAAAAAGCGGCGTAACATTTTACTCACTCACTCTAGCCGCATGAGGCGTCTACATGCGATAATATTAGGACCGTGGGACTTGTGGGTATAATTTCTGAAGGTATTGTACGTAC
Source organism: Haliotis rufescens (assembly GCF_023055435.1). Lineage (NCBI taxonomy): Eukaryota > Metazoa > Mollusca > Gastropoda > Lepetellida > Haliotidae > Haliotis > Haliotis rufescens. Next base: position 6,008,392 of record NW_025964013.1, read on the forward strand.
GCTTCAGTGACTATTGAAGTAAAAGTGGATTTGGCTATCTTTCCCGAAAAGCGGTACGCAATATTTCTACAATACAACATGTCTGGTGGTATCATCATCTGTGATTTCATTTAAAGAAATAATATTCACATTTATTGCTTTAAACTGTACAGTAGCCTTGTAGGTTGGACATCAAGTTTTACAGTGTGGATATATTATGTAAATAATGTGAAGTGTGATACATGATTTGTTTCTCTCTCCATTTCTCTATCGGCGTTTTGGCGCCATGTTGATACCGATCGTAACCTTGCATTATCATGGTAACATACGGGACTCCATATCAATCCTCGAATAAGCGTGATGCTTGTGTTTATTGCGGAAGGTCATTTGTTCAAATGTGTTATGGGTTTTCGGACACTTAAGAAACATTCGTAGTTTTCTCTCTAGTCACACGAATAACTGAAACACATCTCATTGACTCTATGACTGACAACTATCCCTTAAAAAACTAGCCATCATCTGAGTATTTACAATGTCTGTGAATGCTATACCCCCTGTGCGAGTAATCGCGATAAACATGGCCGTCCGAAGACGTATTACGTCCGAAAACCTATGATCCGACGGTAAATATGAAACTTTGTATACACATAAGTCGATTGAAGTGCCTAGTTGACATCTTTTGCTGTACAGGAATTCAAACACATCATTGCATGTCGGACATATGTTCAAATGAGAGAAAAGTAATTTTCCGTAGCTGTTCGATTAAATGTGGAAAAATGAAAGAAAAAACAAAAACTATTTAGGATATTCAAAATGTTTAGATTATTTATTTTGTAGAGTGATCAGACTTGGTTAAATTGATGCATGTCATCGTACGCATATATCCAATTATTGCTTTGATCGATACTCATGATATTAATCACTGGATCGTCTGGTGCAGACTCGAATATTTACAGACCGTCGTAATTTAGCTGGAATATTGCTGAGTGCAGCGTAAACAACCAACAAAACAAACATTCCCCTGGGACAATCAAGCGTACGAATGTTGTCTATGTTGAAAATTGCTACTAACTTATATTTTGACGTTTTCTCCAGATAATTTTGACGCAATGCCGTTTAGCCTTATACCGTCGGCAAAACCTCTCTGTGTTGAGCTTAGTCGCTAAGAAGGTTCCCCGCTCTCTATGCGCGGCGTCACTATTTGTGATATAAGAGACGGCGCCCAGCTTATGTTTTGGTGTTGAGTGTAAAATCAGAAATCAACAAGTTAAACGAAAATTGGTGATAATCGTAGACATAAAAATGTTCGAGGAAATTGGTCTTATGTGAATATGAATATTGAGAAAACTCTTGCTGTCAAACAACAATAAATATTAACAAAAAAAATAAAAGTGACAAGTCTACTACATATCTACTTGTAATAAATATATTTATAAACAGAACAGTGTCACGTGATTTGTTCATGTGACTACACGCCATCTCAGCATCTTCCGGATCATCAACATATTCAAAGATATGTTCTGTGACACAGGTCTCGTCCAGTGATCTTATACAGTATCTCAAGGTAAATATCATCTTTTGTATAAAAGTGTGAAAGATGACCCTTAAATCCTAATTTAGAAAGAGGCATCTGAAAGTTACCACTGACAGCCGGCGTTAGCAAACGTGCTGAGAGCCTCGACACTGCCTGTGCATATTTCACATAATGATTGATTACCGCGATATGACTCAACACAGGGCAGTTTTTAATTTAAAAGTTATGTAATTCTAAAAAGTCTTCCACCAGTGGACGTTGTGTTTGTTTATATGTTTTATTTTCATGACGCTTTACGTTGATGTCATAACATACACCGGTCACGATGCCGGCGGGTGCACGATACGCCAGGTTGATGACCAACAGATCTCTGTATCGTGGACATATAGGGACCTTATCTCGTCACATCATGTTGATGAAGTATATGACATTCTGATGACAGATTGTCAAATGTCAGATGCGTGGTTTGTCAGTGGCCAAGTGATCATCCATCGATAAACTCTGTGATAATTCATTCAGTGGCCTCTGGTCTCATGCACTTGTCTCTGTAAGGGGTGTAAGGTATTAATAAACAGGTGGCAAATAGGCTATATCGTTAAAGGGAAACAACACTCCAAGTTGAAAGAATTGAAATATGGATCAGGTTTTTTCTTCGCTGATTCAATAACTGCTTATGACGGACTATAATTTTGACTGGTTTGACTTGTGTTCGGTGCTCTTCTCGCTGCACTGCGCGATGCGACTCCTGTCGGAGGATTGAAGAATGATGAGCCCTATATCACCACAAAGGTATACAACTGCAGCCAAACTGACATGTGTTTATGTTGTTGATTAATGCAGACGTAGCTTGAAAGGGGGAAGCTATCGGTCAAAACCACATACTATGCACAGTAAAAACCCACCTAGTATCCCTTCAGAGAATTCAGGTAAACAAACAGGTGATAACACACTTGGTCAATAAAAATATGAAATGTGAGATACGGTATCATTAGACATGATGATTAACCATCTAAATTGTATTTACTGTTCTGCTAGGCATGCAGAAATAAGATTACTGTGTGTATTTTCTCTTAAATTAAGCAGGAAATAGCAATCAGCTGTGTGCACATTTCCTACCAATCTACCGATGATTTGGTTAAAAAAATAAATAATATAACTTTAAAGAATTTTGATGCAATGATTGGATGAATTCTTTTTGTACTTATGTTATCAGAAATAATATATTCCAATATTGAGTTATTTTAGTTGTAACTTTTACTACATGTATATATATTTAAAATAATAATAACCATAAGCGTAGCACTTTGGAACTGATTGCTATTTACGTATATTTGTTACATTTGGAACAAGTTGATCAGTCACATTTGATGCCTCCTGCTTTCTTGCAACAGTGAATAAATGAAAACTAGATGCAGATATTTTAATGACAACCATAAAAGTTATATGTGTAATATCAGGCAGTTAACTTGTTTGAGGAATGTATCTGTCAATATTCACATAAATAGAGGTTATCACGCGAATGTGTTTGGGGATTGTAAATATCCTGCATTAGGAATAAACATTGTATTTAGCGAGCCTTGGTGAGCTAAATACATAGTGTTTATTCCTAATACAGGATATTTACCATTCCCAAACACACAAGCGTGATAACTTCTTTATCATATAATATCATTCTTTAATTCTGTGCTTCAAAATCGCTTTCCCTCTCTCAAACATGTCAAAAACATTACTGAAACATTGCGAGTTTTCCTGGAATGCGCGCATTAATATTTATTACGTCACAGGGTAAGTGATGAGTCAGTCGGACAGTGACAGTAGCCAATATAGTTCCAACTGAAATCTCTTTCTTATACAGTGGCGAAGCAACATATACGCAAAACAACAATTGTTTTTAATTACCTTTCGCGGCAATCCATCGGTCTGTCTGCTAGAGTAACTGCACTTTGTCAAATGGAAGCTACTCTAACCCTAGTCTATGAGACATCACGGCCACGGTCAGACGTTGTTGACAGTCGGTCTGTCCTGTCATAACGTTAAGAAGTGTAGTCAGATGAACACACAGCGACAAAACGAAACAAGGTAACAATTCAAACATAATTCGGCCAAATCCAACTATTTTAATTTGTGGAGAAAGGTTCAAGCCGCAGAGGTCTACAAGCACAGATATGGCTACTGATCCCGCTTGGCTAGGCCTCATGCCCTCGCAAAATTGTGTCGAAATTTATATCTCCAAAGTTGCAAAACTTATAAAATGCCTTAGCTACGTCACAGTTAGACACTGATTTTCAGTATATTAGACTGTTCTTTTGATAATGAAAGCAATTATCTCTGTAGTTTATCCAGATTCCTGATGGTTAATTCTGACTCGATCGCCGAATGACGAGGGCGACGCCATGTTTGTTTATAAACAGTGAAAGGAGTCCCTACTTGACCTTTGATATTTGCATCTCTTTCCGCATATGACCCCAACGGATATCGTTTTTATCTGTTGGCTTTATCCTGCCGAGAAACCTACCAATGATATGATAAAGGAACAATATCCCATACATTTGAAGCTGTTCATAGAAACTGGTTCAATGTTACGTGTCTTTGTAACAATCAATATTTTAACATATATATTCAACTTTCTAGGATATAACCTGTGTTCGTTTCCCAACTGATCACATAAGTTTGTTTCAGATACTTCACATAGGTGTTATGTCTCATTGGTCAGCTGAGAGAGCACACGTGACAACTATGTTTATAATGTTGACGGTTCTTTAAAAAATATCCAGTGAGTTACATAACAATGACCTATCAATCAACATATTACGGGCTAGTCCTTTGAACAAAGTATATTGTCTTACATAGGCACTCCATGACCAGATATGGTCGAATTCTGTCTGCTTTAGTAAACCTACATATATAAACGCTAAATTTTGACATATCCACTGTGCAAGATAACAGTGATTAATCAATCAACATATTATTCAGGGTTAGAAATTGGCAATAGTCCTATAGTCCTTGGCAAACTGCCCAATAGTAAAGGTATCCTAAGGACTAGTAGAATTTTGACAGTTTTAAAGGTTTTGCTATATGCTATCATTATAAGGACTAGTGGACTGAAACTGTTAGTTTCTACCGCTGTTATTGGTTAATCCTTTAATCAATGTTTTTGGCAACTGAACCAACCATTCCTCTCTTGCTGCGCTGCCACGTGCACATTACATAACATGTTATACATTCACCACATCAGACCTGGATTTATAACCCAATCCTAGATTAATAATTACCCCAGACATGAAAAATGCCAATTGCAAACCACTGATTGCTATATATCCTTGACACCCTCAGAGGCAGGGTTGAACATTATCAAGTTAATTTGCATAGTCTTTGTTAGGTACTCTGAGTGCTTCTACCACTAATTATACCTGTAATAAAGCCATTAACTGATCATCAAGTGAATGACAACAAATACACAGGTGTAGGGTTATACCATGAAACATGGATGACAAGAAGGGAGTATTAATTGTTGTATTGTAAGCAATTTGCCTAGGAAAATAGGGTCGTTGCTCTTTCGAGTATATGAACTAACTTATATTGTTGCAAACATAATACGTACACGTATTTGCTGTATACTAAACTCATAATTATGCATACAAATTTACAAACGCAGATGAATTTGCAAGGTGACAGGTTATAGTGAGCATGATGCAGTCAAATGGGAACTCCCCTAAACGAGCTCCTCCAGCTGCCCCGTCACTGGTCTGAAGCCCGGTTTGTTTGGTCGCTTACGTTAATTTAAATTATTTACATCTTGTGATTACACAGGTTAATTAAAATGGCGCCGGCTAGACGACTGAGGGTTGGAGTGTTGTTTCCCTTTAACAGCATTTGTCAAACAGAATTTCTTGTCCGCTTGTTTTGCTGATAACTTACATATTTGATTGAGCATGCATTGACAAGGTTCTGCCTCTTTGCCAAACTCGTCAATGATGCAAATCTTGCAATAAAGATATGCAATGATGCATGCAGGAGTTATCAGTTTTTAGCAGTGTTTAAAATACCCGCCTCTCCGACATTCTGAGATCTCCTGTTTTGCTGACGGGCGGTCAGTTTTGAAAAGTTGCATGCCCAATGGTCAGGCTGTTACTGCATTCCTTAAATTACCAAAGCATTCTTGTTTTAATTCAGTATAAGTGGTAAATTAACTGTAAACATATTTAACACAGTATTTCAAGTTTCTGGCTTCATTTTCTTTTTGCCAAATGCTTGAAATTATCCAATCAGAATGTATGTAGTTAAAGGGTCATTACGTCTACGGTTCAGTGTGTTTTCAAATCATGCGTGAAACAATTTTCCAAGTGTGACGTCACATGCCCCATTTAATTCTCAAAACCAAAACAATAGAGTTCTGCACAGTAAAGCCAAAAACACAAGCGTGGGCAGAGTAAACAGGCTTCAGTCTTGTTTTGCAATAGTGAGTGAGTGAGTATAGTTGTACGCTGCTTTTAGCAATATTCAAGCAATATCACGGCAGGGGACACCAGAAATGGGCTTCACACATTGTACCCATGTCGGGAATCGAACCCCGGGTCTTCGGCGTGACGAGCGAACGCTTTAACCACTAGGCGACCTGACAGTCCCTGTTTTTCAATAGAGGCAAATTGAAGAGAAAGTATGTGGAAGTTGCCAGCTTGATTAGATTAGAAGCCAGTGTTTATCAACGCTTAGATTACAACAAAAATATGCCTCGGTCGTATAGAACCAATCACTCTCCTACCCAGAGTTCCTTGTAGCCAGTCTAGAACCCGTCACATCGCCCTGTCTTACACACTCCTTTCACATGTTTTTCATCTGTTTCCTTTTGGCCGAGTCTACACATTTAGATAAACATCCATCAGGAAATTTTAACTTTAACTGAGAAAATATCACAAAACGTTAAAAACTACTTACATAGTGCATATTTGCCCTCCACGTCCTACGTAGAGCTAGTGATATACAGTCACTGTGATGTGTAAAGCTATATTGTCATGCACCTCACTGTTGCAGTTGTAGTACCGGTAGTATATCTATGTATTTATCCCAAAAATATGTAAACCGCACTGAACAGCTTGCATTAGGTCTGTCTGTTCTTATTACAGAAAAAGTGCGTTTGTTTACAAACAAGTTAAAAGTCCGGTCACATGATAAGCCTACACCGGCGGTGTGGCCACTGGAGCAGAAAGGGAATAAGTCGAGCAGAGCAGAGTAAGCTTGGGGGGTTTGTTTATGACTTTGCTAAGAGTTTTGTTGTTTCTTAGGAAATATTTTCATTGATTTATAACAGAATGAAATGACACTGATAAATTTTGCAGCTTTAACTGTAGTTTCATTTTGTAACCTATTTAGTGTTCCAGTAACTATTAATTGCCAGAACGGCATTAGGCACGTGCCAAGTCTTGTGACATCAGTTATAAATGCTTAGAGGTGTAACCGTAATCCATACACATGGAAATTTTCTAGACTAACAAATAAAAGTTACAACAGTGTAAACATAAGAACATAAACATATGAAAATTATTGTGCCTCTCTTGGACCATGTGGACATATTTTGTGTTTTCTTTGTCCATTCTCTACAATTGTGTATTGGATTTCTGTGAAAACCCTGTTACAGTTTCTGAAAGACTCAATGCACCAGTTTCCATGCTCTATAGTGTTCCTAAGCTTTGTAATATTTTTGCTCTGTTGATTTTCAGTGTTTTCTGTCCAAATGTGCTGCCACATATACATGTTTATCATATATTGGGTCGTTTTCTTGGCAGGATAAAGCCAACGGATAAAAACGATATCCGTTGGGGTCATATGCGAATAGAGATGCAAATATCAAAGGTCAAGCAGGGACTACTTTCAGTGTTTATAAACAAACATGGCGTCGCCCTCGTCATTCGTCGATCGAGTCAGAATTAACCATCGGGAGTCTGGATAAACTACAGAGATAATTGCTATCATTATCAAAAGAACAGTCTAATATACTGAAAATCAGTGTCTAACTGTGACGTAGCTAAGGCATTTTATAAGTTTTGGCAACTTTGGAGAAACAATTTTGCGAGGGCACGAGGCCTAGCCAAGCGGGATCAGTAGCCATATCTGTGCGGCTTGAAACCTTTTCCACAAATTAAAATAGTTGAATTTAGACGAAATATGTTGGAATTGTTACCTTGTTTCGTTTTGTCGCTGTGTGTACATCTGATTGCACTTCTTAACGTTATGACAGGACAGGCCGACTGTTAACAACATATGAACGTTGCCGTGACGTCTCATAGACTAGGGTTAGAGTAGTTTCCCTTTGACAAAGGGCAGTTACTCTAGCGGACAGACCGATGGATTGCCGCGAAAGGCAAAAAACAATTGTTGTTTTGCGTATATGTTGCTTTGCCAATGTATAAGAAACATATTTTAGTTGGAACTATATTGGCTACTGTCACTGTCCGACTGACACATCACTTAATCAGTGACGTAATAAATATTAATGCGGGCATTCCAGGAATACTCTCAATGTTTCGGTAATGTTTGTGAGAAAGGGAAAGCGATTTTCAAGCAGAGAATTAAAGAATGACATCATATGATAAAGAGGTTATCACGCTTGTGTGTTTGGGGATAGTAAATATCCTGTATTAGGAATAAACACTATGTATTTAGCTCGCCAAGACTCGCTAAATACAATCTTTATTCCTAATGCAGGATATTTACCATCCCCAAACACACTCGCGTGATAACCTCTTTATACTTTGAATATTCTAGAAACCGGAAGAAGGTACTTTCCAATAAGTAATAGCTTCCTCATTGATGCAGACGTCAAATCAGTTGTTTTAATCTGAGGTTGTTTTTCTGATTAAAACTGGATTGACGAAATGAGCAAAGCGTAATTATTAACATCATGGTAGAATAATGATAATGTCTTTGTTACTATGACAAATATGGCATGTTCTTTTAGAAAAAGTTGGAAATATTATTATTCTGCTTTGGTTAAGTAGAGTCAGGTATAAATAACTACTTTGGTTGTATCCTAAATTGTCTCTAAACATTAGTCAACTGTTGTGAAAAGAAAGATGGGAAAAAACACACCATGAATTATGTTTGGTCAAATGAACAGTTATAGATAATCCTTAAGAAGCAACCCCTAAGTGTCTTGTTTGAAATTAGCAAAATGAGTATTCGGAATTACCAACCGAGAATGTCAAGTCAACTAGTCAAGAAAATTAACCATAAAAGATATTGATCTTGCCTTGTGCACAGGATGGTAGTAACTTGTCCTTGTAGGCTTTGAGTGCTGATCTGTTTCATGGAGAAAAACATATGTGCATTCATATTTATACATTTACTGGGTTTCTGGCAATATTCCTGGGCATTTGATGCTCTGTTGGCATGCATAGACGTCAAAGAAATATCACTTGCATATTCCACCTGTTAGTGTGCATAAACAATTAGTACTATCAAGATATAACTTAAAATACTTAAATAATATTTCATATGTGCAATCAATTGCTTCAGGTGGATGAGCATTTCCCAAAACCTGGTCAAAAATAATGTAAATTTTGTGATAAGGCTTTTCTTGACATGATGATTTACAATTTCATTTCTATTTCTAGTTACATTAGGCATTCTGTTATATGCAGAGATTAATATTATTGCGTGTAATTCTCTTATTAAGTATAACACGTTTGTGTTTTACACGATACAGGCAATCCATTATCTTGTCACAGGATCCTTTTGATTTGGAAGCCTCGAGGTACAGCTCTGCACTTTTGACCTCAACATGCTCACTGATTAATTACATAATCAATTTTTCAGCCACATATAAAACCATGCCACACCTAGAATAAATAGACAATGTACCAGATCATTATGTTACCATGGTTACCTTCTTGTTTTGAATTTCTTTGATAAAGATGACCACATTTCATGTTTATGAACCTTTTTCTAAACATTACAACTGGCTGAAATATTGTTATTAAAGGCATCCAAATTGAAAGTTCTTACACAATTGGAAAAAAATATTGTGAATTAAAACAAAAATCTCCTCAGTCATGTCAGGATGAGGTATATCAGCATGTTAGGGTATTGAAATGATTTGTTTTGGTGAAAAAGATTTACCAGTAACTGTTTATATCAATGTATAATGTATTGGTGCCATTGCCATTGCATAACTTTCTATTTTTGGCGGGGGGTGGAATTTTGTTTGGGGATTTGATATTTTTTAAGCTACAAAACCAGATATTTTTTATAATTAGGGCTGTGACTTCCTGTGAGACTAAATATTTTTTTAAAAAGAACCCCTTTGCATCAATTTAATTTTTGTAGCAGACAATTTATTTTTAACAGTCTTATAATTTTAACGCCCCATGGGAACCTTGGTTAGAATAGAACTGTTTCTTGTGCTTCAAGGCAACTATTTGGATCCATGGTCAGGTTTGGGCTGTTTGTGTGACGTCACCATGTTGGTGTGGATCATGGCTCCTGATTTCAGGTAGTGGTTTGCCTGATCCTGACTCAGTTATTTACAGGCTATTGCAATATAGCTGGGATATTGCTGGCTGGCGTAAAAAAGTTAAATATATAGGGTGTCCTTAGATTCAGTTTGAAATGCTATTGCACCAAACTTCAAGGACACAATGACCCCCTTAATTTAACACTAGAGTCACTCACCACTGTTGACAAGATGTAGTTGTGCACTGCCTCTAGATAGATGATACTGAGACACATCCTCCTGAGTAGCTTCAGTGTCCGGGTGAAGACAAGGGATGCTCTCGGCTTACGGTGATACATCACTGCTGGTGACAGGTCTGTTTCTGACTTAAGCCCTTCTCGACTCGCAGTTGCAGATGGCTTGCTAATCCTCACCCCTAATAATCACTTTTCTTTTCTTGGTCGTCTTTGAATTCTCAGAACGCACTTCTTGATGCCTTCTTGCAGTGTTCAGAAGGAAAAAACAGAAATGGCAGTTTATAAATGTTGCATCCATTGTAGTGGTAGTTGAAAGTGTGTGGCTGCTTGTACAAGTCCCGACTGATGCCGATTTATAGTGCTAGCTCACTGAGATACCATGCCGCAGTTTAACATGAATACCCCACTCAGACACAGTATACTGACTCCGAGCCGACCAGTCCTTGTTTTAGCCCCTTAATGCCAAGCGCCAGACAGGGTAGCAACAAGTACCATCTTTTAACGTCTTTCGGTATGACGCTGCCGGGGATCGAACCCCGGACCTTCCGCTCTCCGGGCGAACGCTCTACCACCAGACCACGGAGACGGTCTGTTGTTGAAGTGGTATATGGTATAGGATATGGCATGACTGAAGGACACTTTACAGAGAGGTTGGATGTACCTTATCATGTTCTAGACTTGAACACAAACAATTCTTGATCTGTTTGTCAAGCTTCTGGAGACGTTGCAGCCTGTTTTCTTTGATGTACTCTCTTCAGTATAATTATTTGGGGCGATAGGGTAGCCTAGTGGTTAAAGCGCTCGCTTGTCACTCCGAAGACCCGGGTTCGATTCCCGACATGGGTACAATGTGTGAAGCCCATTTCTGGTGTCTCCCGCCGTGATATTGCTGGAATATTGCTAAAAGTGGCGTAAAACCATACTCACTCATGCAGTATAATTATTTGACAAAATGCACTTTTATTTTATTACATATTTTTGAAAATTGTATTTAGTTTTCATTAAGAACCTGCAGTAATATTAATGTAGTGTATTGTGTACTAAATTCCACTATTTTCCCTATTTCCCTTCAGCCAGGAACTGACTAATCCCCATGTTACAACACTCCATTGTCCATACTTGGTCTTTGTCCACAACCGTAATTAAGTGTCACAATTGAATTGTTATTAGTCACTTGTAACTAGATTCTGTGTATTAATAGTTACTTTAACCAGTGACATTTGTGATCCATATTTCAATGCCCACAAGAACTGCGTAATGGGTCACCACCATCTATATATAAATTTGTTTGTTTGTTGTTTAAAGCTACACTCAGCAATAATCCAGCTACATGATTGCGGTCTGTATATTATTGAATCTGGACCTGACAATCTTGTGATTGACATCATGAGCATTGATCTACACAATTGGGATACAATGACATGCATCAACTAAGTCAACGAATCTGACCACCTGATCCCGTTAGCTGCCTCTTATGACAAGCATGGGTTGCTAAAGACCAATTCTAACCCGGATCTTCATGGGACTATATATATATCAGCATTAGAAACTAACATTTTTAGTCCACTAGTCCTTATAATGATAATACATAGCAAACCCCTTAAATATGGCAAATTTCTACTAGTCCTTATGATACCTTAACTATTGGGCAGTTTGGCAAGGACTACAGGACTAGTGCCAATTTCTAACGTTGTATATAAATAGTATCTTTGTGGGGGGATAGGTAAGAAGCGATCAAGGGGAGCTGGACCTCGGAGTTGTCCGGAGTGCTGGCACTTGTTCTGCTCCAGACCAATGGTCAATCAAAAACCCATGCACATAAGTTCACACTGAACTTTATCTATACTCTGTATACTTGTATATATAGATATATCAATCTATATCTGAACGTCATCTCATCTTCTTTGTCAATCATTACCATCAATCAAGTGGACCGCCTTATAACAGACATTGGTAATATAATTACGTTGGCAACCGATGTTGATCTGCCTCAGTGTTGACAAAATAATCGACTATAATAATACATACCTTACAGCTCTTACCCTGACAGATCTAGAGGGTGCCCCAAGGACATGTTTCTTTGTTTCCTCTGTGATTTGAGAAGTGTCCACCCTCTTTTTATGAATCTTGGATCCACTGCTTCACTTCCAGGAATTGCTCGTACTTCAGCGCATTTTACTTGTTCTGGTGCTTCAGTTTGCAAGACAGTAGGTTGAATGGTATGTCCTGATAAGCAGAGTTACAGATAAGCCCAAAAATGTTCAAAAACCAATTACTTTCAATTTACTTGCGTACGAAACGTATGCAGTAAATGAAAAACTCAAATGTATTAAAACATCACGTGTAAATACCCAATGAAGCTTTTTCAGCATGCGTACAATGGAGCTAATTTCCGAAACACAATTGCTTGCTAATTTACTTTCCAAGTCAAGCCTATACATGTAGTTAGAACCGTTATATACATCTAAGACATTATTATTATTTTTTAAATCTCAAAATGTTTACATATTTTTGGAAAAACCCAATAGAGTGATGAATATATGAGTAAAAAAATATTGGTTACCCAATCAAATATGTAATAACCCAATTAAAATAGAAACCTTTCAGTTTCTAACTCAATTGCTCAAAAAGTTATCTGGAGCACTGGATAAGTATGACAAGTTTTGACAATCTTTTGGCATTACAAGTAGGTCACTCTGACCTACTTTCAATGAGAAGCATTTGCCATATTCTTTTTGAAACCATAATGTGATTGGACATCTTAGGGATATCATATCATGTGTAGCTCTTATGGGAAATCTTTTGGGATCTGTTTCCATTTTTGCAAGTACATGTACCTGCAAAAGTTTTTTCAGGCTTTCTTCAAGGATCAGAATGAATAATGAGGCTACTGTCTGTCTTCATACCATTTTGTCAACATTTAGTTCTCCTGCCTGAAGTTAGTAGTGGGATTCAAAGCATACATGTTCTTTGTCCCCATAGATATTTTACAGTTTGACCTTGTTGTGGCTATGCTCTTTAATTCTCTCCAAATGCATGTTATGTTATTTATGTTTTACTGACATCAATGACAAAAATGATGTCTGATGCTATTCACTATTTTGACTTGTGCCATATGTTCCTGTGTTTTTTTCAGGTGAACACCTGACTTGCCTTTGCATGTGTTTTTTGATGGGTGCCACCAGTGGGGCAGGATGTGCTCACTTTTTACCATCACTATTTGATTGTGATTCATTAAACGTATGCTGATGATATTGTCAGAATCATACAATGTACACTACTTTCAGCAGAAATTTCTTATGGTATTTGAAAGGGTTTTGTCGCTTTGAATGTCTTCAGAAATTGCCATGCAGAGGGAGCTGACCTGTATGTTTATCCTGCTATTAATGTCATGTCTTGTTCAGATCAGTATATGTTTGTGGTTATTTCAGTATTCATGATAATTTTTTGAATATTAACACAGACAAGCACCTTGTGAAGTGTCTGTCTTTGTTGACATATTAAACTGTTGACTTATGAAGGTGAGCTACAGTGACGTGGCACTATTTTTTTTTCGACTTTCATCTTTTTGGAGCATGCTGAGGGGAGGAACATGATGACACCTACATTTTGGGGGGATGTGTTGCATGTTCAGCACATTTCAGAACTCATATGTTGTAGTGTTTTATTTAATAAAAACAAACTCAGTTGTGAACAATGTTTACACATCTTCCAAAAGAAGCCACAAGGCTTTGGAACAGAAACTTTGGTATGAGGTGTAGCACTGCAATGTGATTCAATTTCCGATGTCTTCATGCTTGATGTATAGAGCTGAATTTTATGCAGGGGGTGCTGACAAAGCTCAATTTTGTTCAAGGCATCGAAATTGATTTTATTTTTATGTTTGAAGATGTTTGTGAATAATCTGAGAAGCCAGCAGCAGGCCCAGTGGACTGACACTTTGAGAGGATGTGTGGCAAGAGAACATGCACAAAGGAACTCACTTTTATCAAGGGATGAAAATCTATTATTGATGATAAATTGTTTCAAATCAAAATTCAAGTCACCTTTTGATACTGAAAGGACCAAAGAAACACTGTGAGCTTGAAAGTTTATTCATTTCAGAGTATTGATGGCCACAATCGTGATGAACATGATTGAAGCGTTGTTAACATTTACAAGCCCATTGTCGGATAGGGGACAGGCTTGACAGGGGACACTCAGTAGGTTGTGACAACACATGGTGTGGTCAGATAGAGGACGGGGGACATCAGTAGGAGTGAGGACACTGCACATTGTGTGGTCAGATAGAGGACAGGGGACATCGGTAGGAGTGAGGACACAACACATGGTGTGGTCAGATAGGGGACAGGGGACATCAGTAGGAGTGAGGACACAGCACATGGTGTGGTCAGATAGGGGACAGGGGATAGGGGACATCAGTAGGAGTGAGGACACTTGGTGTGGTCAGATAGAGGATGGGGGACATCAGTAGGAGTGAGGACACAGCACATGGTGTGGTCAGATAAGGGACAGGGGACATCAGTAGGAGTGAGGACACAGCACATGGTGTGGTCAGATAGGGGACATCAGTAGGAGTGAGGACACAACACATGGTGTGGTCAGATAGGGGACAGGGGACATCAGTAGGAGTGAGGACACCGCACATGGTGTGGTCAGATAGGGGACATCAGTAGGAGTGAGGACACAACACATGGTGTGGTCAGATAGGGGACAGGGGACATCAGTAGGAGTGAGGACACAGCACATGGTGTGGTCAGATAGGGGACAGGGGACATCAGTAGGAGTGAGGACACAGCACATGGTGTGGTCAGATAGGGGACAGGGGACATCAGTAGGAGTGAGGACACAACACATGGTGTGGTCAGATAGGGGACAGGGGACATCAGTAGGAGTGAGGACACCGCACATGGTGTGGTCAGATAGGGGACATCAGTAGGAGTGAGGACACAACACATGGTGTGGCCAGATAGGGGACAGGGGACATCAGTAGGAGTGAGGACACAACACATGGTGTGGTCAGATAGGGGACAAGGGACATCAATAGGAGTGGGGACATCAGTAGGAGTGAGGACACAGCACATGGTGTGGCCAGATAGGGGACAGGGGACATCAGTAGGAGTGAGGACACAACACATGGTGTGGCCAGATAGGGGACAGGGGACATCAGTAGGAGTGGGGACATCAGTAGGAGTGAGGACACAGCACATGGTGTGGCCAGATAAGGGACAGGGGACATCAGTAGGAGTGAGGACACTTGGTGTGGTCAAATAGGGGACAGGGGACATCAGTAGGAGTGAGGACACAACACATGGTGTGGTCAGATAGGGGACAGGGGACATCAGTAGGAGTGAGGACACAGCACATGGTGTGGTCAGATAGGGGACAGGGGACATCAGTAGGAGTGAGGACACAGCACATGGTGTGGTCAGATAGGGGACAGGGGACATCAGTAGGAGTGAGGACACAGCACATGGTGTGGTCAGATAGAGGACTGGGGACATCAGTAGGAGTGAGGACACAGCACATGGTGTGGTCAGATAGGGGACAGGGGACAGGGGACATCTGTAGGAGTGAGGACACATGGTGTGGTCAGATAGGGGACTGGGGACATCAGTAGGAGTGAGGACACCGCACATGGTGTGGTCAGATAGGGGACAGGGGACAGGGGACATCAGTAGGAGTGAGGACACTTGGTGTGGTCAGATAGGGGACAGGGGACATCAGTAGGAGTGAGGACACAACACATGGTGTGGTCAGATAGAGGACAGGGGACATCAGTAGGAGTGAGGACACCGCACATGGTGTGGTCAGATAGGGGACAGGGGACATCAGTTGGAGTGAGGACACTTGGTGTGGTCAAATAGGGGACAGGGGACATCAGTAGGAGTGAGGACACAGCACATGGTGTGGTCAGATAGAGGACAGGGGACATCAGTTGGAGTGAGGACACTTGGTGTGGTCAAATAGGGGACAGGGGACATCAGTAGGAGTGAGGACACAGCACATGGTGTGGTCAGATAGGGGACAGGGGACATCAGTAGGAGTGAGGACACTTGGTGTGGTCAGATAGGGGACAGGGGACATCAGTAGGAGTGAGGACACAGCACATGGTGTGGTCAGATAGAGGACAGGGGACATCAGTAGGAGTGAGGACACAACACATGGTGTGGTCAGATAGAGGACAGGGGACATCAGTAGGAGTGAGGACACCGCACATGGTGTGGTCAGATAGGGGACAGGGGACATCAGTTGGAGTGAGGACACTTGGTGTGGTCAAATAGGGGACAGGGGACAGGGGACATCAGTAGGAGTGAGGACACATGGTGTGGTCAGATAGGGGACAGGGGACATCAGTAGGAGTGAGGACACCGCACATGGTGTGGTCAGATAGGGGACAAGGGACATCAGTAGGAGTGAGGACACAACACATGGTGTGGTCAGATAGGGGACAGGGGACATCAGTAGGAGTGAGGACACAACACATGGTGTGGTCAGATAGGGGACATCAGTAGGAGTGAGGACACAGCACATGGTGTGGTCAGATAGGGGACAGGGGACATCAGTAGGAGTGAGGACACAACACATGGTGTGGTCAGATAGGGGACATCAGTAGGAGTGAGGACACAGCACATGGTGTGGCCAGATAGGGGACAGGGGACATCAGTAGGAGTGAGGACACAACACATGGTGTGGTCAGATAGGGGACAAGGGACATCAATAGGAGTGAGGACACAGCACATGGTGTGGTCAGATAGGGGACAGGGGACATCAGTAGGAGTGAGGACATCAGTAGGAGTGAGGACACAACACATGGTGTGGCCAGATAAGGGACAGGGGACATCAGTAGGAGTGAGGACACTTGGTGTGGTCAAATAGGGGACAGGGGACATCAGTAGGAGTGAGGACACTTGGTGTGGTCAAATAGGGGACAGGGGACATCAGTAGGAGTGAGGACACATGGTGTGGTCAGATAGGGGACAGGGGACATCAGTAGGAGTGAGGACACAGCACATGGTGTGGTCAGATAGGGGACAGGGGACATCAGTAGGAGTGAGGACACCGCACATGGTGTGGTCAGATAGGGGACAGGGGACATCAGTAGGAGTGAGGACACCGCACATGGTGTGGTCAGATAGGGGACATCAGTAGGAGTGAGGACACAGCACATGGTGTGGTCAGATAGGGGACAGGGGACATCAGTAGGAGTGAGGACACAACACATGGTGTGGTCAGATAGGGGACAGGGGACATCAGTAGGAGTGAGGACACCGCACATGGTGTGGTCAGATAGGGGACATCAGTAGGAGTGAGGACACAGCACATGGTGTGGTCAGATAGGGGACAGGGGACATCAGTAGGAGTGAGGACACAACACATGGTGTGGTCAGATAGGGGACAGGGGACATCAGTAGGAGTGAGGACACCGCACATGGTGTGGTCAGATAGGGGACATCAGTAGGAGTGAGGACACAGCACATGGTGTGGTCAGATAGGGGACAGGGGACATCAGTAGGAGTGAGGACACAGCACATGGTGTGGTCAGATAGGGGACAGGGGACATCAGTAGGAGTGAGGACACAGCACATGGTGTGGTCAGATAGGGGACAGGGGACATCAGTAGGAGTGAGGACACAACACATGGTGTGGTCAGATAGGGGACAGGGGACATCAGTAGGAGTGAGGACACCGCACATGGTGTGGTCAGATAGGGGACATCAGTAGGAGTGAGGACACAACACATGGTGTGGCCAGATAGGGGACAGGGGACATCAGTAGGAGTGAGGACACAACACATGGTGTGGTCAGATAGGGGACAAGGGACATCAATAGGAGTGGGGACATCAGTAGGAGTGAGGACACAGCACATGGTGTGGCCAGATAGGGGACAGGGGACATCAGTAGGAGTGAGGACACAACACATGGTGTGGCCAGATAGGGGACAGGGGACATCAGTAGGAGTGGGGACATCAGTAGGAGTGAGGACACAGCACATGGTGTGGTCAGATAGGGGACATCAGTAGGAGTGAGGACACAGCACATGGTGTGGTCAGATAGGGGACATCAGTAGGAGTGAGGACACAACACATGGTGTGGTCAGATAGGGGACCAGGGACATCAGTAGGAGTGAGGACACAGCACATGGTGTGGTCAGATAGGGGACAGGGGACATCAGTAGGAGTGAGGACACCGCACATGGTGTGGTCAGATAGGGGACATCAGTAGGAGTGAGGACACCGCACATGGTGTGGTCAGATAGGGGACCAGGGACATCAGTAGGAGTGAGGACACAACACATGGTGTGGTCAGATAGGGGACAGGGGACATCAGTAGGATTGAGGACACAGCACATGGTGTGGTCAGATAGGGGACAGGGGACATCAGTAGGAGTGAGGACACAGCACATGGTGTGGTCAGATAGGGGACAGGGGACATCAGTAGGAGTGAGGACACAGCACATGGTGTGGTCAGATAGGGGACAGGGGACATCAGTAGGAGTGAGGACACAGCACATGGTGTGGTCAGATAGAGGACAGGGGACATCAGTAGGAGTGAGGACACAACACATGGTGTGGTCAGATAGGGGACAGGGGACATCAGTAGGAGTGAGGACACAGCACATGGTGTGGTCAGATAGGGGACAGGGGACATCAGTAGGAGTGAGGACACAACACATGGTGTGGCCAGATAGGGGACATCAGTAGGAGTGAGGACACAGCACATGGTGTGGCCAGATAGGGGACAGGGGACATGGTTTCATGTCTGCAGCAAATGTGAGTAGAAATTCCCATACTTGAATAAAAAAAATCCCAATTTAGTTTGTGACGGTTTTGTAGAGGTGACATGCAGATCACTGAACACAGGACCAATAATGACGTCTAAAGATTTATTTATGTTTAGTTGTACACTGTGGTATTGAATGCACTGTTAAGATACCTCCACATTTATGAAAAAAGAACTTTAACAAGAATCCCAAATTTGAAAAAATGATTTTTCTCAGTTTGCCTGCCAAGCAGGCTTAGTTTGGAATCCTTGCTAACTCCAAGCATCAGATCCTGGAGATCATGCTATATTATTGGTGTCATGTGATCTCAAGGGGAACAGGCTTGTTCAACTTGGCAATGCTAGATAATTTGATCCACGTCCCTCAAACAACACACAGTTTACGAAGATGATGGATAAGTTCTGAGCCTCACATAGAAAGACTTGACCTGAAGACAGTAAAATTATTTAAAACACATCTATGACGCCATTCTATTGTTTGAAAGCTCCATTATTTTTCAGGAATGGAGAGTTGTTTGTCAATGATACATTATGTTAAAACATAATTTGAATTAATTTCCACTTGGAATAGACGGAACTATGTTTTACATTTTATCACTTTTTTCCGAAAACATGTGTCGCCAGCGGGCTTCAAACCCACAACGCTTGATTTGAGGACATGTAATTGGCCACCTCAGCTACGATGGCACATGAAGATATGGTGTGGATTTAACTATTAAATATTTTCATAATTGTGGATAATGCTTAAAAGCTCAAAATAATATGTATATATTTTGTGTCAGAGCAGGTTACCTACAACAATATTCATATTTATAGCAATAAGATAAACCTTTGACGAGATAAAACAAATCAGGTAATATATATATCCTTGTTCGGGGCCCGATATTTCCTATTATTTCCATCAGCATGTATTAACAATGTGCAAGCAATTAGTAAATACTAGTTTAGGACCCAATGAAATTATGAAGAGCCGTGTACCATCATTGTAAATGGCAGCTCGCGACAAAGCTTGGTGCACGTGCAACAGCGGCAGAGAATGGTTTATTTTTCAAATATTTTCCAGAACGGAATATTTTGTCAAAGTGTCTCTGCTCCATTATTTTCAAGGGATGGAGAGTTACTTGGACAATCCCCTCTATGTATTTTTCAACATAATCCCTTTCCTCTTTGATACACTTTTCCCAGCGATGTTGGATGTTTTATCCCAGTTTCGAGAAATACTTCTCTCCTATGTCGTGCGAGTCAAAATGGGTTTCAAATAGTGCCTTCTTCATGTTTAGGAACATGTACAAGTCTGACAGAGCCAGATCAGGAGAAACAGATGGGTCCTGAAGGTGTTCAAAGCCATAGTCGTGGATTGTAGCCATGACAATGACTTATTTGTGCACTGGTGTATTGTCCTGATGGAAGAGCATGTCGTTTCTGTACTTAATTATTGACCATAAAAAAATGATATCGATCGTCACAGAAAACAAAATGGCGGTCAATCAAGATCGATATCATTTTTTTATGGTCAATAATTAAGTACAGATGAAAAAAGTATTCAAATAACTATTGCTATCAACGATATTTTAGTATTTGTGATTATATTATCTATCTTGTTTTTAAAAATCTTTAGTTTAAGAAAAAACTTTTCCCGTGAGGTCACGTGATAACCAAATATGGGATAATAGTCTCGATCCAAATGTTACAACGCGTACACTTGAGCAGACTCATGAATATAACTCATGAATATTAATTAGACCATTCACTACGTTAACAGATCGTTATTATAACAGAAACAAACGTATGTTTTCCATGTATATCTAAAATGATATTATTTGTTATTAATTGTCTGATGAATTAAACAATTTAAATTGAAACAATTCATAATTAATCATATTATGAATACGTAACAACTTGTAATGTGTGTGAAAAGTCGTTCTAAAATACGCTATTTGAATGGGGCGTGGCCTAAATGCAAATGTCCGATTCGGATTTTAAATTTTCCGGACCCCTGGGCTATACCTCTATGACATCATGTAATGTCCACAACAAAACATTTCACTATTACACAGTTCCTTATATGTGAGACTCAGAACTTATCAGTCAACCCTCATATCAGCCGTCAGGACTTTATGCCAAACATTCAAGCAGTTACCCCAATTATATATGGAAAATGTCTCCGGTTCATGCATGACACTAATATTTCTCTGATAACCCTACTGTGTACATGACTGATGGATAACCTGCGAACAGGACACATACTCACCGAAACTAAAATAACGTAACAGAAGAGAGGTCATTATTATAGAGGCTGTAGTTAGATCTGAATTTCACCTTTCTACTTTCTGAACCTTTCATGAACTATGACCTCATATGATAGCTCCAGGAACAAATAACCAATAATGTTGCCATGTCAAATGAAACGTCGCTAAATTCCACCAGCTGCTTATCAAGCACAGATTTGCATGTGATTGATTTTGGTGTGAGATTCCAATAACAGGTGTTTCAAGCGAGAGTGAATGGATCACATTCAGTCTGTGTCTTTCAGCTAGAAACACTATCAAATACGTCTGTGTACATGTATGATATTTAACAAAAATACAGAATCCTTTTGTATGAATTAATTACTAAAGTGAGAGCCAAACTTTTACAATTAGCTGTAAAATGACAAGGTGAGCGCGTGCAGATCAATATACCACCTACTGTTTCAGCTGTTCACTTGTAGACGAAACGTGTGTTGTCATCTGTGGGGACATCGAGTGCATTGTTTATCTTAATCACAATTATCTTCTGCCATGCCTCATCACTTGGGCTCACCTCACACCGCCAACTGACTCCTAGTGCTGGAACTCAGATACAGTTCTACCAACTCACCCACCCATACACAGATAGACTTTGAGTTTCGAAGGTTTGGAATATTTAAGTTTTGAGTTTTGCAAACATCTTTTTCATTTAGCATCAAGTTGGCTGTGTACATGAGACGTGCAATAACAAGTTTCACAGGGGAAATGTGGACAGTGTTTCAACGAATGTTCTTTATTTCCTCAAGTAGTTTCAGAGGATGGCATGCAGTTGTAATCATGCTGCAACATATTTACAAAAGCAGTAATCAGAGAAATTGCTAGTCTCACGATATGGCAATTTACACAGTATGTTCTCGCGGTTCTTGGTATTTTATTGTCCACGTTGTCTGTAGATGGGTCATTGATCTTACCAAGCGTTTACACGATGCAGAAAGTGCATCCAGTATAACCATGTATGAACAAGTGTACAGAATGGACACCCCAAAAATATATAGTGCTTCCATCAGGATACATAATATAATATTCATTTACCAACTTCTTGACGAAGAAATAGAAAGAACCCGTAATTAAGGCAATTATCAGATTTTACAGTACACTATATCATATTCATGTCCCCAGTCTGTTTTCTGTTTAGGGAGCAAAACTCCTAAACTATCGAATATTTCTTGTTGAAACTTGCTATGCAGGTCAGTCTCGTGATCTGGTGACTTTTGATGATTTAGGATGTATGTTTTTTTTAAGAGTTTTTCGAGTGGGAGGGCTTTACTGAAAATGAGGGTAGTGCTCATTTTTCCACATCAGAACTCCCAAACCGAAATATTTATTATCCATAATGTTGTATGTTTTCTTTTTTACAAACCAAGTTCTAGAATGCTAATCAAACCACCAGCTGTCAAGGCTTATGTCCTATACAACAGTATAGTATTCATCTTGTATGAGATGCACTTAGGGTACACAGCATATTGTGTACTCAGGTATGGAGACTACGCAGCATATAGTGTACTCAGGTATGGAGACTACGCAGCATGTAGTGTACTCCGGTATGGTGATTACGCAGCATAGAGTGTACTCAGGTATGGTGACTACGCAGCATAGATTGTACTCAGGTATGGAAACTCTGCAGCATGTAGTGTACTCAGGTATGGAGACTCTGCAGCATGTAGTGTACTCAGGTATGGAGACTACGCAGCATAGATTGTACTCAGGTATGGAAACTCTGCAGCATGTAGTGTACTCAGGTATGGAGACTATGCAGCATATAGTGTACTCAGGTATGGAAACTCTGCAGCATGTAGTGTACTCAGGTATGGAGATTACGCAGCATATAGTGTATTCAGGTATCGAGATTACGCAGCATATAGTGAACTCAGGTATGGAGACTGTGCAGCATGTAGTGTACTCAGGTATGGAGATTACGCAGCATGTAGTGTACTCAGGTATGGAGACTACGCAGCATATAGTGTACTCAGGTATGGAGACTACACAGCATGTAGTGTACTCAGGTATGGAGACTGTGCAGCATGTAGTGTATTCAGGTATGGTGACTATGCAGCATATAGTGTACTCAGGTATGGAGACTCTGGAGCATGCAGTGTACTCAGGTATGGAGACTATGCAGCATGTAGTGTACTCAGGTATGGAGACTACGCAGCATGTAGTGTACTCAGGTATGGAGACTACGCAGCATGTAGTGTACTCAGGTATGGAGACTCTGCAGCATGTAGTGTACTCAGGTATCGAGATTACGCAGCATATAGTGAACTCAGGTATGGAGACTGTGCAGCATGTAGTGTACTCAGGTATGGAGATTACGCAGCACGTAGTGTACTCAGGTATGGAGACTGTGCAGCATATAGTGTACTCAGGTATGGAGACTACGCAGCATGTAGTGTACTCAGGTATGGAGACTGTGCAGCATGTAGTGTATTCAGGTATGGTGACTATGCAGCATATAGTGTACTGAGGTATGGAGATTCTGCAGCATGCAGTGTACTCAGGTATGGAGACTACGCAGCATGTAGTGTACTCAGGTATGGAGACTCTGCAGCATGTAGTGTACTCAGGTATGGAGACTGTGCAGCATGCAGTGTACTCAGGTATGGTGACTATGCAGCATGTAGTGTACTCAGGTATGGTGACTATGCAGCATGTAGTGTACTCAGGTATGGTGACTATGCAGCATGTAGTGTACTCAGGTATGGAGACTCTGCAGCATGTAGTGTACTCAGGTATGGAGACTACGCAGCATATTGTGTACTCAGGTATGGTGACTACGCAGCATATTGTGTACTCAGGTATGGAAACTCTCCAGCATGTAGTGTACTCAGGTATGGAGACTACGCAGCATATTGTGTACTCAGGTATGGAAACTCTCCAGCATGTAGTGTACTCAGGTATGGAGACTGTGCAGCATGTAGTGTACTCAGGTATGGAGACTAAGCAGCATGTAGTGTACTCAGGTATGGAGACTACGCAGCATGTAGTGTACTCAGGTATGGAGACTATGCAGCATGTAGTGTACTCAGGTATGGAGACTGTGCAGCATGTAGTGTACTCAGGTATGGAGACTGTGCAGCATAGAGTGTACTCAGGTATGGAGACTTTGCAGCATATAGTGTACTCAGGTATGGAGACTGTGCAGCATAGAGTGTACTCAGGTATGGAAACTCTCCAGCATGTAGTGTACTCAGGTATGGAGACTTTGCAGCATGTAGTGTACTCAGGTATGGAGACTACACAGCATGTAGTGTACTCAGGTATGGAGACTGTGCAGCATGTAGTGTACTCAGGTATGGAGACTGTGCAGCATGTAGTGTACTCAGGTATGGAGACTTTGCAGCATGTAGTGTACTCAGGTATGGAGACTACACAGCATGTAGTGTACTCAGGTATGGAGACTGTGCAGCATGTAGTGTACTCAGGTATGGAGACTACACAGCATGTAGTGTACTCAGGTATGGAGACTGTGCAGCATGTAGTGTACTCAGGTATGGAGACTACACAGCATGTAGTGTACTCAGGTATGGAGACTACACAGCATGTAGTGTACTCAGGTATGGAGACTGTGCAGCATGTAGTGTACTCAGGTATGGAGACTGTGCAGCATAGAGTGTACTCAGGTATGGAGACTATGCAGCATGTAGTGTACTCAGGTATGGAGACTACGCAGCATAGATTGTACTCAGGTATGGAGACTATGCAGCATGTAGTGTACTCAGGTATGGAGACTATGCAGCATGTAGTGTACTCAGGTATGGAGACTGTGCAGCATAGAGTGTACTCAGGTATGGAGACTGCAGCATGTAGTGTACTCAGGTATGGAGACTATGCAGCATGTAGTGTTCTCAGGTATGGAGACTACACAGCATAGAATGTACTCAGGTATGGAGACTACACACTGTATAGTGTATTAAATGTACGGAGAAGAGAGTATAGTCAACACAGTATCATGTTTGAGAATACTGTACAGCAAATGATTCTTAATAATATTAAAGTCTTGTTGATCCGATACTTGTTAATTCGACAAACAGCTTTATCGGACACTTATAATGGGAACTGATTAAATCAGTGCTATTTAGCCCCGTTAATTAGACAGTCTTGCACTCCAACTCTGACACACCTAATTTGAAACGAATTGTAGAGTACTGAAGATAGTCAGCTTGGTGTGGGAGAAAAGCCCAAAGTGATGCAGGTCTCAGACATTTACCACTTTGTTGAAACCCATGAACACAGGTATGTAGCTGACAAACCTAGAAACATAATCAGTGTGAACCAGAATTCAAACCCACGATCATAGGGTTCTGGATTCTCAAGGGAAGCAACTCCCAATCTGGCGCCTTATACCGGGTGTTAACATTTATTGTTATCTATTCTATGCAGGGTATGTTTGACAGCAAGATAGTCATTGATGTAGTGCCATCACTGATAACTGTTGCAAACTGTGGATGCAGTTTCTTTTTGAAACTATCTCATGGTGAATACATCAGACAATATGACAATATTAATATTCAGAGTTTTATGAACGTAACTTCAAATGATTCTTAATAATATTAAACAAGGATATCGACTACCATATTGCACATTCATTTACCAGTTAGGAATTTGAATCAAATCGTAGCCAGTCATGCGAGTAATCCTGACAGACCTACAGTGTATGTAGGGTACAGTACATAACAGCAAATAGCAGGTAAAATGTACTTAGAGATTACAACTGTATGTCACTCCATCACTAATGCACTAATGTATACGAAGGAAATAACTAACAGTCATTCCTTTGCTGGTTTGTTCTTCAGTGTATGAGGTATGAATTTATAGTGCATAAGGTGTACGTGGATTGCAGTGCAGTTTATGGAATGTACATTGTGCTATACCTGGCAAGACAATGCCCCATACAACCTCTATTGATCTGTGCAAGGACAGTATGTCACAAGCTGGCACACAGATGCAGCCGGAGCTCAAATCTCACAGGGCAACTGAGACAGCTTCTTAATGGCAGCAGGCTGTTCGGGGCAGACTCGGAGACAAGATGCTTATAGGTTTTGAAAAAGAAGAACTAAATAACTTCTAGTTTTCAACATTCACGTGCCGTTCATGTCGTTTCCAGTACAATGTCGTAGCTTATCTTATACTGCTAATTATACACTGACAGAAACTGAAATTGCCTTCATTTAGTCCTGTAATTACAAGTCCTCCCATAATTTCAGATGTTCTTTAGAACATTACGATGTAATAATTGTCACCAGTGTTCCACGTTGCAGGGAGGTATTGGGGTCCTTGAGGTTAGGTGCAATAGTATTGGCATCCCCTTAACCATTAATTTATTATCCCCCTCGTATGTAATGAAGGGGGATATAGTTGGCGTCCGTCTGCTGTCCGTCCGTAATCTAAACCGTTCAATATTTTTCAACAAAAATTGGCAGATATATCAAACAGATCCTGAAGTGGTGCCTTCTGCTATTTATGGATTTTTGGCATTTTATTTTTCTCTATTTTCATGGAAACAATTTGTACTTTGTCTTATAAGGTAGTCAAATTTGTTTCTGGAGCACAACTATAAAAATGTTCAATTTCATTAAAAATAACGTGGCAGATATATCAAACAGATCCTGAAGTGGTGCCTTTTGCTATTTGTGAATTTCTGGCCTTTTTATTTTTCTTAATTTCCATGGAAACAATTTGGACTTATTATTGTCACAAACAGAGAAAAGGTAGCCCTATTATTGTCACAAACAGAGAATAGGTAGCCTTGTTATTGTCACATACCAAGAATAGATAGCCTTGTTATTGTCATGCTATCATCCATATGTGTATATGCACTCCCTTTCACCTCTCATTGGGGAAGCATTTTGACATTATTTATGTCAGAGTAAGGTGAGGCAGATGCATACGTGAAAAATGTAAATGAGAAATACCATCTTTGCAGAATTTCTGCACATCTGCATTCCTATAAGTCTGGAAAAGTTTAAGAAAAACAAATAAACATGTTATAAGGACTAGGAAGGAGCTCAGAGCATGTCCAACAGGGAATTCAAGTAACCCTTTGATTTCCTCAAAAACAGTCTTTGTAGACATGGTTGTGTGGAGCTAGGTAAGTCATACTATATCACTGTATACATGGTTGTGTGGAGCGAGGCTGTCAGCCACTACCTATATCACTGTAGACATGGTTGTGTGGAGCTAGGCTGTCAGCCACTACCTATATCTTTGTAGACATGGTTGTTTTGAGCTAGGCTGTCAGCCACTACCTATATCTCTGTAGACATGGTTGTGTGGAGCTAGGCTGTCAGCCACTACCTATATCTCTGTAGACATGGTTGTGTGGAGCTAGGCTGTCAGCCACTACCTATATCTCTGTAGACATGGTTGTGTGGAGCTAGGCTGTCAGCCACTACCTATATCTCTGTAGACATGGTTGTGTGGAGCTAGGCTGTCAGCCACTACCTATATCTCTGTAGACATGGTTGTGTGGAGCTAGACTGTCAGCCACTACCTATATCTCTGTAGACATGGTTGTGTGGAGCTAGGCTGTCAGCCACTACCTATATCTCTGTAGACATGGTTGTGTGTAACTAGGCTGTCAGCCACTACCTATATCTCTGTAGACATGGTTGTGTGTAACTAGGCTGTCAGCCACTACCTATATCACTGTAGACATGGTTGTGTGGAGCTAGGCTGTCAGCCACTACCTATATCTCTGTAGACATAGTTGTGTGTAACTAGGCTGTCAGCCACTACCTATATCTCTGTAGACATGGTTGTGTGTAACTAGGCTGTCAGCCACTACCTATATCACTGTAGACATGGTTGTGTGGAGCTAGGCTGTCAGCCACTACCTATATCTCTGGAGACATGGTTGTGTGGAGCTAGGCTGTCAGCCACTACCTATATCACTGTAGACATAGTTGTGTGGAGCTAGGCTGTCAGCCACTACCTATATCACTGTAGACATAGTTGTGTGGAGCTAGGCTGTCAGCCACTACCTATATCTCTGTAGACATGGTTGTGTGGAGCTAGGCTGTCAGCCACTACCTATATCTCTGGAGACATGGTTGTGTGGAGCTAGGCTGTCAGCCACTACCTATATCTCTGTAGACATGGTTGTGTGGAGCTAGGCTGTCAGCCACTACCTATATCTCTGTAGACATAGTTGTGTGGAGCTAGGCTGTCAGCCACTACCTATATCTCTGTAGACATGGTTGTGTGGAGCTAGGCTGTCAGCCACTACCTATATCTCTGTAGACATGGTTGTGTGGAGCTAGACTGTCAGCCACTACCTATATCACTGTAGACATGGTTGTGTGGAGCTAGGCTGTCAGCCACTACCTATATCTCTGTAGACATGGTTGTGTGGAGCTAGGCTGTCAGCCACTACCTATATCTCTGTAGACATGGTTGTGTGGAGCTAGGCTGTCAGCCACTACCTATATCTCTGTAGACATGGTTGTGTGGAGCTAGGCTGTCAGCCACTACCTATATCTCTGTAGACATGGTTGTGTGGAGCTAGGCTGTCAGACACTATATCTCTGTAGACTTGGTTATGTGGAGCTAGGCTGTCAGCCACTACCTATATCTCTGTAAACATGGTTGTGTGGATCTAGGCTGTCAGCCACTACCTATATCTCTGTAGACATGGTTGTGTGGAGCTAGGCTGTCAGCCACTACCTATATCTCTGTAGACATGGTTGTGTGGAGCTAGGCTGTCAGCCACTACCTATATTACTGTAGACATGGTTGTGTGGAGCTAGGCTGTCAGCCACTACCTATATTACTGTAGACATGGTTGTGTGGAGCTAGGCTGTCAGCCACTACCTATATCACTGTAGACATGGTTGTGTGGAGCTAGGCTGTCAGCCACTACCTATATTACTGTAGACATGGTTGTGTGGAGCTAGGCTGTCAGCCACTACCTATATCTCTGTAGACATGGTTGTGTGGAGCTAGGCTGTCAGCCACTACCTATATCTCTGTAGACATAGTTGTGTGGTACAGAGGCTGCCATGGGGGTCCTGCTAATCTCGGAAATGTTATTAACGCTACATATTTATGAGCTCTGACTCACTAAGAGTTACTTCAGAACTAGACAAGCCAATATCACAAATAGGAACCAAGAAGTATTGCTCTGTATTTACAACAGTATGCCCATCAGTACTTAGATTTACATAGAGGAGCTCTGTTTGATGTGTGGTTGGAGGTATCCCTTCCTGGGAGTACATCACCTCAGTGTCACTAGATTATGAAGCTACAGTAGAATAAGGAACAGATCGGCCCTATCCCAGAGCACAGGTCCAGAGAAAGGATGTATTTACATATTTTCCCTGACAGAAGAGAAGTAAAACAGAAATGACTTGTCACTTTTATCTCCATGTGACAGAAATCTGTGATGAATTGTCCAGTTATTACATTTCATTTATTTGTAAATGATCTGTTCAAAGGGAAACATCCTTCAGTGTGATGAATGTAGTTATTATGGTATTTCATGTTCTATTCTGTGCAGTGTCTGTGGTATTGATCTGCAGGAGTGTAGCTGCTGCGGCTGTAGTCACTGTGTGGCTGGGGATACCGGGGCCTCGCTGGCCCTCCGCGATGACTCACGTATCACAATGTTAATTTTTACTTCCAGACTGGAGAGTGGAATGTGACTCACAGCTGGATACCATATCGCCTGTGGAAATACGTTTTGGTGGAATTCCGTGAAAACGACCTTGGACGTCATTGTGACCTTGACATGTTTTATCCCATCAAAAATGGAATATGACTTTAATTGTCATGGCAACTAGCTGTAACACATAGAAGGTAGGTGTCTTATTTCTACAGCTGTTATGTAATAGGCTTTAAACATATTGAATCACATTACTTATGTTATATTTAATAAAGATATGTACATATTGCATTATTGTGTATCTATTTTTCTAAGTAGCATGTGATATATAGAGAGACCTCATGAGGTAACATTACTGTCGGTCATAAGGTCTCTTTACACATGGGAAATCTCATTATAACAATGGTGGGGGGGGGGTTCATGAAGCATGACTCAATTCTTTACAGGTAGGTGTGATGTTGCTGAAATATTGCATTTCACACACGGACAGATCTCACGAGGCACTTGATTAATTAACTCCTGAGACATAAAAAGATCCCATGAGACATCCTTGACATTTAGATTTCTCATAAGACATTTCAGACATTGAGAGATCTAATGAGACAGCCATGACATCATGAGATCTCATGTGACATCCTTGTCATTGAGGGATGTCATGAGACATCCAAGACATCGTGAGATGTCATAAGACATCCCTGACATCTTGAGATCTCATGAGACATCCCTGTCATTGAGGGATTATTCCAGCTATATGACAGTGGTCTGTAAATAATTGAGTCTGGACCAATCAATCCAGTGATTGATATTATGAGCACTGTTCCACACAATTGGGATCAAAGACATGCATCAACCAAGTCAGCGAGCCTGACCATCCAATCCCGTTAGTCGCCTCTTACGACAAGCCTAGTCACCTTTTACAGCAAGCATGAGGCATCCTTGACATCATGAGATCTCATGAGACATCCCTGACACTGAGAGATTGCATGAGACATCCATGACACTGAGAGATTGCATGAGACATCCATGACACTGAAGGATGTCGTGAGACATACCCGACATTGAGAGATCTCATGAGACATCCCTGACACTGAGAGATCTCTTGAGACATCCATAACATTGATCTCATGAGACATGTGCAGTAATTGGGAAATGTCATTATACATACCAACAATGTTAACAATGTGGCAATATGCTTAGAAGTGGAGCGTAAATGCAGCTTTTTATAATATGATCTAGATCTATTTATTACATTGGGGTAATAGCCTATCAGTATCACTGAATGAATGTATGTCAGTATCAGAGTCAATATTTGCAATAATGGTTGCAACAGCTGGTGGAAGGAGGTCATTCATGTGCACCCTGACTGATCCAATGTTAAAGGTTGTAGGGAAAGGTTGTAGGGAAATATTTTGAACTACTTGAAATCATAAAATTAATGCCAAAATTTCAAGTGCCCCTCACTTACATTAATAAGGTATTGATTTTTACCTGGCATTGATTTTTACCTGGCCTTAATCAATACTTGAAGACTATCGACATTTCAGACTTACTTTACATACAATGAAACAGTGAAATATGGCTCATAATTACGTCTTAGAGTTAATGTTTCTCACTGGATGCTCTGGCATGTCAGGTTGTGATTTGAGGATCATTGACACAACAGCTGGATATGACGTTTTGTCCTTGGGAAAAATGTCAAATATTCTCATTTAGCAGAAGTTTAGTTGTGACCAAATTAAGCAGTATTATTCAAAGTGCTCCATATTATATAGGTATTTTAAGTCTACAATTTCGTTGCTGTTGAGTGCAGATTATATGAGGTGGGTTTTTTCACTGTCAAATGTACATGATGTAGATCTACTCTCATGAATTTTATGCCACATTTTTGGCAAGGGTCAGCATCAATTTATTGTCATGATTTCTAATGTAAGATTACTATGAATGACAGCGTTGAAGCTGCCATTACTTACTGGAGTGTAAAGTGTCTGCATGTAAACTACAATGGGACAGTTCGTAGCTTTGCAATTACCACCATCAAATCCCAGCTGTTACTGGGATAATATTTCACAGTATGACTAGTTAGGGATACAAAGGAAGTTCATGCATTTTTGGGGCATTACTAGAATTTGTTAAACTTTTCATGCATGCAATTTTTCCCAGCACACAAATTTTGGCAATTAGATTTTCAAATTTCCATTTTTCTTCATGTTCTTTGCTCAAATGCCAAGAAAAGACTGATTGAATATGTTTCCAAAGCAAAGCATTGAAACATTTTAACATTTTCATGAAGCATTGCATATATTGACATTTGGTAATGTTTGTATGTTTCTGGAACCTGAATCAAATACTGTTCATATCTTCATGGCATGTGGTATCCATATTGACCATGTGGTATAGTGGTGCCTTTTGACATTATGCATTTGATGGGTTGAAAAACAACATAAAATTTGAGTTATAAGTGTTGGGATTGTTTCTTCCAAACGTTCAAGAGGTCTTTATGAAACATAGCACATGCCCCCTACAACTTTGTGATTTAGTATCACCTTTTGACCTTTTCAGTTTTTTCACATTTTCTATATCTTGCATTCCCATGGATGTGATTGAAACAAGCACAAATAATACTTGGTGAAGATTGAAGTAATCTTATACATATATGTCAGAATCTTACAGAGGCAATTGAAGAATTAATTGCACCTAAGTAAAGAGAGTCTATAGAGTGAGGGTCTTCATTGGAATTGGCTTTTGGCTAATTTCCGGAAAAGGTCAAGGTCACCATGGCAGTTCACTATGCTACCGAACTTCACAACATCCACTTTTGGTCATCACATTAAAGGGTTTTTTCTATCTGTAATGAATAAGTTTTTGTACTTTTATAATTATTTGTAGCCTAGTGGTTACAGCATTTTTTCGTCATGCCAAAGGTCCGGGTTCGATTCCCCACATGGTTACATTTCTGGTGTACCCATCAATGATGTTGCTGGAATATTGCGAAAAGCAGCGTTAAATCCAATTCACTTCTGTTTGCCAACAGGGGTGTGAGTGGCCCATTCTGTTAGTGCCGGAAGTTGATGTGCATAGTTTTGTCCGCTATATTATCGGGGGATTGAATACCAGAACTGCCCTAATGATGTATCTAGGGTTATAGCACCATGCCATGCTAGAAGGTTTCACCAAAATGGTAAACATCTTAGACTGGCTATATGAGATAGAATTACTGTATATATGTATAAGTATTGGCTGTTGTATTCCAGTGCTCCTGTTGGTATTTGGTTTCTGGTGGTTGAGATCAAGAAGCCAACCCAGATTAGAATTTATAAGTTTTCCCCTTCCACTTGTGATGCCTGTCCGTCTCTACAGAAGCAGGTGTTAAAGTGTTTTGTGTTGCAAATTTCAGGTTCACCATGGAATCAGTGTTGGGGCGGCTGAGGACCGGATCCAAATCCAAGAAAACCCTTTCACAAGCTCCTTCCAAGGATGATATTCTGAATGCCATAGATACCTTTGATAAAAATGGTGAGTTACCAAGTGACATAGCACAAGTTAATCTCCACTCAATCAAACAGCTGTTGTTCTAATTCATTGTCAAATTAAACATGTCGGTAAGATAAATTTGGTGTAGCAGGATAACTCAGACGTTGGCCGTAGGCGAGTGGTATAAAACCTAATGGGGAATGCATAAAACCCCATGCTACAACTTATAGTGCTCTATACCCTGTATGACCAAAATGAACCTGTATCATGTCCAGTAGGACCAATGGCTACCTGTGTAAGTTTTGTGTATGTTGTGTAGCCAGTATACAAGTAACAGATGATTGTATTGAGTGATGTCTGTAATATCTCAGATGAAGATACAAGATTCTGATGCACAACCTACAATATTACACTCGTGTGTTGACAGGAAGTGGCTCAGAGGACAACAACAACCTGGTCCGCAAGAGCAGCGTGGAGAGCGGAGATGGACGATTTGAAGGTCCTGACGAGCTGGACTCCCCCAGTGTGAGCTATTCCCACTCCTACAGGTGCGTCCCACTAGGAGCAGGTACCCTACATACTTCACAGGGGAGAAAAGCCCTGAATACACCACTGGGTGCAGATGCCTTTATACATCACTGGGTAGATATACCCTGAATACACCACCAGGTGCAGATACCTTTATACATCACTGGGTAGATATACCCTGAATACACCACAAGGTACAAATACCTTTATACTTCACTGGCTAGATATATCCTGAAGACACCACCGGGTACAAATACCTTTATATATCATTGGCTAGATATACCCTGAATACACCACCGGGTACAAATACCTTTATACTTTACTGGCTAGATATACCCTGAATAAAGCATAGGGTACTATACAAATATCTTTATACTTCGCTGCGTAGATATATCCTGAATACACCACCGGGTACAAATATCTTTATACTTCACTTGCTAGATATACCCTGAAAACAACACCGAGTACAAATACCTTAATACTTCACTGGGTAGATATACCCTGAATATAGCACAGGGTACAAATATCTTTATGCTTCACTGGCTAGATATACCCTGAATACATCACCTGGTACAAATACCTTTATACATCATTGGCTAGATATACCCTGAATACACCACCAGGTACAAATACCTTTATACTTCACTGGCTAGATTTACCCTGAATATAGCACCGGGTACAAATATCTTGCATACACCACTGGAAACAGATACCCTTTGTTCATCACTGAGTACGGATAATTTGCAAACACCACTGGGTACAAATACCCTGTAAAGACCTATAGATCAGACACCCTACGACACATGTATACCTTTTGATCAGACACCATAAGACACAGGCAACAGGTACATCCTAGACTTCAGGCTTGACAGGTAGTGTTGTCCATTCGTTGCAAGAAGGATGCTGGATGTTGCAGGGGTATTGAGCCACCTGTACAGACTGACTGGATGTGGACTGTGATAAGGGAGGGGTCCAAGTATAGGTATGACAAACAAGCCGGTCTCCACCCTTGAAGCACCTCCTTGAACACATACAGGCACACATGCTTTCAATTTCCCCAATTCTGCAAATACATATCTGATCTGATACGTCCACGTGATCTTGATAAAATATGATGTATCCCGCATTGGAGGGGCATAAATTTCTCAGGGGGGCAAATAAATCCCTTATACCCCGCCATGATGAAAACAGGGTGCACATGATTTTCCGAGCAGCTAAATAAATCCCTTATATACCTCTTCAAAGCAAAAAGCTGCACGCTTTTTCAGAGTCAATGGAAATCACATGACGTAGCGCAGGTTAACCTCAGCTCAATCAAACAGCTGTTTTCTATCAATCTTGAATATGTTACAATGTCATAAGTCACATGTCGGTAAAATAAATTCATTGTAGCAGTATCACTCAGTGCATGTAGGTTTTATACATCCCTCATTACTTATATTATTCCACTAGTAGATAAAGTAGGGAACATGCTCTATTATTCCATGGTCATGAGAGGCATTTTGCTATGATTTGTTATCCAATGTGATACAGGAGGTTGAGTTACTACATCTTATGTTTAACATTGCAGTAAGCTTACCACCTCAATATCTCCCTCCTCCCAACATATGTGTCCACACACATCGCCCTTCCCCTAACACACCAAGCAGCAACTTCCAGTTTACCACCACAATCACTGCAACACTCCAGTGGGCCTGACTCCAAGGAACCTCATCCCGGCTAATCCCTAATGGTATCTGCTTATAGACTGTTTTCACACTCTCACTGTTTGCGTGCACTGGTAAATCAAGGAATTGAACATTCCTGATCATGTATTTTGATAGTTCTTTAGAGTACAAGTTTAAACAACCTGTCCTATCAACACCAGTATCAAAACTTTACTGGTGTATGTTAATGTATGTTAACTTTCTATGAACAGTGGTGAGAATATTCCGCTGTTCCGCAAATATTAGTTACCACAAATTTGTTAAAATCTCATGGCTTCCCCATAAACACTTCCATATTATGGACCACGCTCCATTGCAAAGAAGTTTCAGCTGAAAAGGAAAATATCCATTCTCATCCCTGTATGAATGTCTCTAAAGCATACACTTCCTGAGGTTGTCCCATGATTAGCTCACCTTGGAAATGTCAACGTAAGCATATGACTTACAGTATATCTGTCCACTCCAATTGTCTTTTTTCCAATAGTGCACAGCATATCAGAGTATAGTCAATAGGATTTATTCTGAAAAGGCATCTGCTACTAGAAACAGGGTTTTCTAGAATTCAATATTATCAATGCTTGACCCAAATTCACAGTACAATGTCATGCTCAGAGAATAACCAAGGCGCTACGAAGAATGACCGGTACTGATTATAGTGAATAGTTGGTGTTAATCCTGAGTCTTTGGTGAGTGACTTACAGCATTCATTCACCAGGGACAGATAATTCATAATTTCTAGTTGTGAGTAGGTTGATCTAAATTCTCTGATCATTTTAGAGAGAAAATGAAGAAAAATCGTACAGAATATTAACCCTACAGATAAACTTCGCTGTAGGCAGCTGTTATTCAGGTGAACGAATTTGTGACATCATGAACAATGGATGACGTTAATTATATTTTTCCCAACAGCTTCAATTGACCAAGCAGCATTGAGATTTGCTAAAAATGGCTTTTGCAAATATCGGAAAGTTGATGTAAAATCCAAGCTTATAATTCTACCCTGATGGGTAATACAAACTAAATCATCACCTGATTAGACCCTGGTGTGATGACTTCAGTAATAGTTTAGTCATGATGATTATTGAAGTAGATAACCTAGAATAACACAATGACATTACATGAAGCTTAATAGAAACCCATTCTGTGTGAATATGTGAGCCATGACTGACTCATTTGTAGTCTTTGTGTCATCCCATGGTTTGTGTTGTGTAATGACTCGGAATAATTCACACCTGCATCACTTTCTACTGGACACTGAATTGGTCAATAGGCCCTATAGACTGCTACACTGTCTGTCAAATGTGTGACTTGCTTATTGTGAAAGTCATTGTCGTTTATCGGGCACAATGGTTAATTGATGTTATCAGTGGATGAGAGTGACGCAAGGGGTCTCCGTGTGGGAATCTCACATAGGGGTCAAGTGGACACTGAGATAATGTCTCTACAATCTGTTGTCAAGTGGGAATAACACATTCCATATCAGATGCCACGATATGACATTAACAGTCTGGTGCCAGGTAGGAATAACACATTCAATATCAGATGTCACTATGTGACATATCTGGTCTGTTGCCAGGTGGGAATAACACATTCAATATCAGATGTCACTATGATACATACGGTCTATTGTCAGGTAGGAATAGCACATTCAATATCAGATGTCACTATGCGACATATCTGGTCTGTTGCCAGGTGGGAATAACACATTCAATATCAGAAGTCACTATGCGACATATCTGGTCTGTTGCCAGGTGGGAATAACACATTCAATATCAGATGTCACTATGTGACATATCTGGTCTGTTGCCAGGTGGGAATAACACATTCAATATCAGATGTCACTATGTGACATATGGTCTATTGTCAGGTAGGAATAACACATTCAATATCAGATGTCACTATGCGACATATCTGGTCTGTTGCCAGGTGGGAATAACACATTCAATATCAGATGTCACTATGTGACTTTTATAGTGTGTTGCCAGGTAGGAATAACACATTCAATATCAGATGTCACTATGCGACATATCTGGTCTGTTGTCAGGTGGGAATAACACAGTCAATATCAGATGTCACTATGTGACATATCTGGTCTGTTGTCAGGTGGGAACAACACAGTCAATATCAGATGTCACTATGTGACTTTTATGGTCTGTTGCCAGGTGGGAATAACACATTCAATATCAGATGTCACTATGTGACTTTTATGGTCTGTTGTCGGGTGGGAATAACACAGTCAATATCAGATGTCACTATGTGACATATCTGGTCTGTTGTCAGGTGGGAATAACACAGTCAATATCAGATGTCACTATGTGACTTTTATGGTCTGTTGTCAGGTGGTAATAACACAGTCAATATCAGATGTCACTATGTGACTTTTATGGTCTGTTGTCAGGTGGTAATAACACAGTCAATATCAGATGTCACTATGTGACATATCTGGTCTGTTGTCAGGTGGGAATAACACAGTCAATATCAGATGTCACTATGTGACTTTTATGGTCTGTTGCAAGGTGGGAATAACACAGTCAATATCAGATGTCACTATGTAACTTTTATGGTCTATTGTCAGGTGGGAATAACACAGTCAATATCAGATGTCACTATGTGACATATCTGGTCTGTTGTCAGGTGGGAATAACACAGTCAATATCAGATGTCACTATGTGACTTTTATGGTCTGTTGTCAGGTGGGAATAACACAGTCAATATCAGATGTCACTATGCGACATATCTGGTCTGTTGCCAGGTGGGAATAACACATTCAATATCAGAAGTCACTATGCGACATATCTGGTCTGTTGCCAGGTGGGAATAACACATTCAATATCAGATGTCACTATGTGACTTTTATAGTGTGTTGCCAGGTGGGAATAACACAGTCAATATCAGATGTCACTATGTGACTTTTATGGTCTGTTGTCAGGTGGGAATAACACAGTCAATATAAGATGTCACTATGTGACTTTTATGGTCTGTTGCCAGGTGGGAATAACACAGTCAATATCAGATGTCACTATGTGACTTTTATGGTCTGTTGTCAGGTGGGAATAACACAGTCAATATCAGATGTCACTATGTGACTTTTATGGTCTGTTGCCAGGTGGGAATAACACAGTCAATATCAGATGTCACTATGTGACATATCTGGTCTGTTGTCAGGTGGGAATAACACATTCAATATCAGATGTCACTATGTGACTTTTATGGTCTGTTGCCAGGTGGGAATAACACATTCAATATCAGATGTCACTATGTAACTTTTATGGTCTGTTGTCAGGTGGGAATAACACAGTCAATATCAGATGTCACTATGTGACATATCTGGTCTGTTGTCAGGTGGGAATAACACAGTCAATATCAGATGTCACTATGTGACTTTTATGGTCTGTTGTCAGGTGGTAATAACACAGTCAATATCAGATGTCACTGTGTGACTTTTATGGTCTGTTGTCAGGTGGTAATAACACAGTCAATATCAGATGTCACTATGTGACATATCTGGTCTGTTGTCAGGTGGGAATAACACAGTCAATATCAGATGTCACTATGTGACTTTTATGGTCTGTTGCAAGGTGGGAATAACACAGTCAATATCAGATGTCACTATGTAACTTTTATGGTCTATTGTCAGGTGGGAATAACACAGTCAATATCAGATGTCACTATGTGACATATCTGGTCTGTTGTCAGGTGGGAATAACACAGTCAATATCAGATGTCACTATGTGACTTTTATGGTCTGTTGTCAGGTGGGAATAACACAGTCAATATCAGATGTCACTATGCGACATATCTGGTCTGTTGCCAGGTGGGAATAACACATTCAATATCAGAAGTCACTATGCGACATATCTGGTCTGTTGCCAGGTGGGAATAACACATTCAATATCAGATGTCACTATGTGACTTTTATAGTGTGTTGCCAGGTGGGAATAACACAGTCAATATCAGATGTCACTATGTGACTTTTATGGTCTGTTGTCAGGTGGGAATAACACAGTCAATATAAGATGTCACTATGTGACTTTTATGGTCTGTTGCCAGGTGGGAATAACACAGTCAATATCAGATGTCACTATGTGACTTTTATGGTCTGTTGTCAGGTGGGAATAACACAGTCAATATCAGATGTCACTATGTGACTTTTATGGTCTGTTGCCAGGTGGGAATAACACAGTCAATATCAGATGTCACTATGTGACATATCTGGTCTGTTGTCAGGTGGGAATAACACAGTCAATATCAGATGTCACTATGTGACTTTTATGGTCTGTTGTCAGGTGGGAATAACACAGTCAATATCAGATGTCACTATGCGACATATCTGGTCTGTTGCCAGGTGGGAATAACACATTCAATATCAGAAGTCACTATGCGACATATCTGGTCTGTTGCCAGGTGGGAATAACACATTCAATATCAGATGTCACTATGTGACTTTTATAGTGTGTTGCCAGGTGGGAATAACACAGTCAATATCAGATGTCACTATGTGACTTTTATGGTCTGTTGTCAGGTGGGAATAACACAGTCAATATAAGATGTCACTATGTGACTTTTATGGTCTGTTGCCAGGTGGGAATAACACAGTCAATATCAGATGTCACTATGTGACTTTTATGGTCTGTTGTCAGGTGGGAATAACACAGTCAATATCAGATGTCACTATGTGACTTTTATGGTCTGTTGCCAGGTGGGAATAACACAGTCAATATCAGATGTCACTATGTGACATATCTGGTCTGTTGTCAGGTGGGAATAACACATTCAATATCAGATGTCACTATGTGACTTTTATAGTGTGTTGCCAGGTGGGAATAACACATTCAATATCAGATGTCACTATGTAACTTTTATGGTCTGTTGTCAGGTGGGAATAACACAGTCAATATCAGATGTCACTATGTGACATATCTGGTCTGTTGTCAGGTGGGAATAACACAGTCAATATCAGATGTCACTATGTGACTTTTATGGTCTGTTGTCAGGTGGTAATAACACAGTCAATATCAGATGTCACTGTGTGACTTTTATGGTCTGTTGTCAGGTGGTAATAACACAGTCAATATCAGATGTCACTATGTGACATATCTGGTCTGTTGTCAGGTGGGAATAACACAGTCAATATCAGATGTCACTATGTGACTTTTATGGTCTGTTGCAAGGTGGGAATAACACAGTCAATATCAGATGTCACTATGTAACTTTTATGGTCTATTGTCAGGTGGGAATAACACAGTCAATATCAGATGTCACTATGTGACATATCTGGTCTGTTGTCAGGTGGGAATAACACAGTCAATATCAGATGTCACTATGTGACTTTTATGGTCTGTTGTCAGGTGGGAATAACACAGTCAATATCAGATGTCACTATGCGACATATCTGGTCTGTTGCCAGGTGGGAATAACACATTCAATATCAGAAGTCACTATGCGACATATCTGGTCTGTTGCCAGGTGGGAATAACACATTCAATATCAGATGTCACTATGTGACTTTTATAGTGTGTTGCCAGGTGGGAATAACACAGTCAATATCAGATGTCACTATGTGACTTTTATGGTCTGTTGTCAGGTGGGAATAACACAGTCAATATAAGATGTCACTATGTGACTTTTATGGTCTGTTGCCAGGTGGGAATAACACAGTCAATATCAGATGTCACTATGTGACTTTTATGGTCTGTTGTCAGGTGGGAATAACACAGTCAATATCAGATGTCACTATGTGACTTTTATGGTCTGTTGCCAGGTGGGAATAACACAGTCAATATCAGATGTCACTATGCGACATATCTGGTCTGTTGTCAGGTGGGAATAACACATTCAATATCAGATGTCACTATGCGACATATCTGGTCTGTTGCCAGGTGGGAATAACACATTCAATATCAGATGTCACTATGCGACATATCTGGTCTGTTGTCAGGTAGGAATAACACATTCAATATCAGATGTCACTATGCGACATATCTGGTCTGTTGCCAGGTGGGAATAACACATTCAATATCAGATGTCACTATGCGACATATCTGGTCTGTTGTCAGGTGGGAATAACACAGTCAATATCAGATGTCACTATGTGACTTTTATAGTGTGTTGCCAGGTGGGAATAACACAGTCAAT
The DNA here is from genome assembly GCF_023055435.1 of Haliotis rufescens. Lineage (NCBI taxonomy): Eukaryota > Metazoa > Mollusca > Gastropoda > Lepetellida > Haliotidae > Haliotis > Haliotis rufescens. Next base: position 6,050,101 of record NW_025964013.1, read on the forward strand.
ATCAGATGTCACTATGTGACTTTTATGGTCTGTTGTCAGGTGGGAATAACACAGTCAATATAAGATGTCACTATGTGACTTTTATGTTCTGTTGCCAGGTGGGAATAACACAGTCAATATCAGATGTCACTATGTGACATATCTGGTCTGTTGTCAGTTGGGAATAACACAGTCAATATCAGATGTCACTATGTGACTTTTATGGTCTGTTGCCAGGTGGGAATAACACAGTCAATATCAGATGTCACTATGTGACATATCTGGTCTGTTGTCAGGTGGGAATAACACAGTCAATATCAGATGTCACTATGTGACTTTTATAGTGTGTTGCCAGGTGGGAATAACACAGTCAATATCAGATGTCACTATGTGACTTTTATGGTCTGTTGTCAGGTGGGAATAACACAGTCAATATCAGATGTCACTATGTGACATATCTGGTCTGTTGTCAGGTGGGAATAACACAGTCAATATCAGATGTCACTATGTGACTTTTATGGTCTGTTGCCAGGTGGGAATAACACAGTCAATATCAGATGTCACTATGTGACTTTTATGGTCTGTTGTCAGGTGGGAATAACACAGTCAATATCAGATGTCACTATGTGACATATCTGGTCTGTTGTCAGGTGGGAATAACACAGTCAATATCAGATGTCACTATGTGACTTTTATGGTCTGTTGCCAGGTGGGAATAACACAGTCAATATCAGATGTCACTATGTGACTTTTATGGTCTGTTGTCGGGTGGGAATAACACAGTCAATATCAGATGTCACTATGTGACATATCTGGTCTGTTGTCAGGTGGGAATAACACAGTCAATATCAGATGTCACTATGTGACTTTTATGGTCTGTTGCCAGGTGGGAATAACACAGTCAATATCAGATGTCACTATGTGACATATCTGGTCTGTTGTCAGGTGGGAATAACACAGTCAATATCAGATGTCACTATGTGACTTTTATGGTCTGTTGCCAGGTGGGAATAACACAGTCAATATCAGATGTCACTATGTAACTTTTATGGTCTGTTGTCAGGTGGGAATAACACAGTCAATATCAGATGTCACTATGTGACATATCTGGTCTGTTGTCAGGTGGGAATAACACAGTCAATATCAGATGTCACTATGTGACTTTTATGGTCTGTTGTCAGGTGGGAATAACACAGTCAATATCAGATGTCACTATGTGACATATCTGGTCTGTTGTCAGGTGGTAATAACACAGTCAATATCAGATGTCACTGTGTGACTTTTATGGTCTGTTGCCAGGTGGTAATAACACAGTCAATATCAGATGTCACTGTGTGACTTTTATGGTCTGTTGCCAGGTGGGAATAACACAGTCAATATCAGATGTCACTATGTGACTTTTATGGTCTGTTGCCAGGTGGGAATAACACAGTCAATATCAGATGTCACTATGTGACTTTTATGGTCTGTTGTCAGGTGGGATTAACACAGTCAATATCAGATGTCACTATGTGACTTTTATGGTCTGTTGTCAGGTGGGAATAACACAGTCAATATCAGATTGGATTTCTATGTAACATTTACCTGTTCTTTCAACATGCATTATGTTGTTACAGTTGATTCTGAGCCAGGAATTCACTGTAGACAATGACCTTCGTCAGGGTAGTTTCATAATTTGAAGGTAGACATTGACCATCAGGGTAGTTTCATCATTTGAAGGTAAACAATGACCTTTAGAATACTTTCATAATTTGAATATAATCAGTGACCTACAGGAAAGATCCATTATTTGAAGGAAGACAATGTCCTTCTTCACAGAAGTTCAATCATTGGAAGGTAGACAATGTCCTTCTTCACAGAAGTTCAATCATTGGAAGGTAGACCATGATCTTCAGGATAGTTCCATCATTTAAAGGTAGACAATGTCCTTCTTCACAGAAGTTCAATCATTGGAAGGTAGACAATGTCCTTCTTCACAGAAGTTCAATCATTGGAAGGTAGACAATGTCCTTCTTCACAGAAGTTCAATCATTTGAAGGTAAACAATGACCTTTAGAATACTTTCATAATTTGAATATAATCAGTGACCTACAGGAAAGATCCATTATTTGAAGGAAGACAATGTCCTTCTTCACAGAAGTTCAATCATTGGAAGGTAGACAATGTCCTTCTTCACAGAAGTTCAATCATTGGAAGGTAGACCATGATCTTCAGGATAGTTCCATCATTTAAAGGTAGACAATGTCCTTCTTCACAGAAGTTCAATCATTGGAAGGTAGACAATGTCCTTCTTCACAGAAGTTCAATCATTGGAAGGTAGACAATGTCCTTCTTCACAGAAGTTCAATCATTGGAAGTAGACCATGATCTTCAGGATAGTTCCATCATTGGAAGGTAGACAATGTCCTTCTTCACAGAAGTTCAATCATTAGAAGGTAGACAATGTCCTTCTTCACAGAAGTTCAATCATTGGAAGGTAGACCATGATCTTCAGGATAGTTCCATCATTTAAAGGTAGACAATGTCCTTCTTCACAGAAGTTCAATCATTGGAAGGTAGACAATGTCCTTCTTCACAGAAGTTCAATCATTGGAAGTAGACCATGATCTTCAGGATAGTTCCATCATTTAAAGGTAGACAATGTCCTTCTTCACAGAAGTTCAATCATTGGAAGGTAGACAATGTCCTTCTTCACAGAAGTTCAATCATTGGAAGTAGACCATGATCTTCAGGATAGTTCCATCATTTAAAGGTAGACAATGTCCTTCTTCACAGAAGTTCAATCATTGGAAGGTAGACCATGATCTTCAGGATAGTTCCATCATTTAAAGGTAGACAATGTCCTTCTTCACAGAAGTTCAATCACTTGAAGGTAGACAATGACCTTCTCCAAGGTAGTTTAATCATTTGAAGGTAGACAACACTCTTTACAAGGGTAGAGTTTTAGCAGTAGACATGCTTGTCATATATGAGATGACTGTTTCAGTGCTGAGTGGGAGCGTCTGTTCAACACTCCAGGCTACTTGCTTAAGTTGAAGAAACACGGTATAGAAGGCCGATTACGCAGCAGCAGGTTCCGAAGTGTTGTCTGGAAGGTACGTTGTTGTTGTCATATCCACACCAGTGTTCCTAATGACATTACAGAAACTAGTAATCTCTTTTTCCATCAGTATCATTTTGTTAATCAGATGAATTAAAAAGATCAGAATCATTTCTGTAAATCATGAATGAAACATTATTGCACCGTTGTCCTTAATTCATCTATATTTGTGTTTAATAGTTAGATATGCGTGACATGTATCATACTATGCGACCAGCTTTACTGGTCTGATGTGGGCGATGTTGTGCAGGTGTACCTGGAGGTGTTGCCGGATGACATTAGCCAATGGCTGAAGGTGTGCCAGGACTGGAGGAACAAGTACGAGGTCCTCAAGAACCAGGTCAGCTGTGGACATTGTAGATAGGACCCTTGAAGATCAGGGGTAGAATAGGTCTTCAGCAACCCATGCTTGCCATAAAAGGCAACTATGCCTGTCGTAAGAGGCGACTAAGGGGATCGGGTGGTCAGGCACGCTGACTTTCATTTCATCGTAACTCAATTGCGTGGATCAATGCTCATGATATCAGTTACTGGATTGTCTGGCCCAGACTCGATTATTTACAGACCACCGTCATATAGCTGGAATATTGCTTGGTGTGGCGTTAAACAACAAAGATAGATAGATGTAGATAGGCTCTAGACTGTATATTTATTGATATAACAGTGTGGTTTTCAGAGTAAGATCATGAAGATTTGCAAGAAAAATATTCAGAACATTTGTCTTTTCTTGTCACATAACATGTTTATCTCATCTTGTGACCCAAGTTGACATTTGACTTGTTCCTGTGCCACTCATGAAAATATCATCCTTGTCAGGTCACTCATGAAATTATATCTGTAAAAGAGTTAAAACAGAAGCAGAAGGATTTACCTTTGGTCAACACTTGAAAAGCCATTTGTCTGAAGCCAGAGTCTAGTAAACTTTCTTCTGGTCCAGTAAGATCATCTTATACTAAACAAGCATTTCTGACATTGACTGTTATGGTAATGTTCTGAACTTAACTATTTGATGCTAATGGTTAGGGGAAGAATGGCAAACTCACAAATAGGTTAAAACGTGCAAAACACATCAATATGAGTATGGAAAACAATTAAGACAATTTTAGTGTCACTTTTGTTTAAACTCAGGACCGTTCTTCCATCTGATGAAGCAGAAACTCTTTGTTCAAGAGATTGTTATCCAATCTGTTTCATTCATTTATTGTTTGTAAGGTTTGAAGTCCCCTTTATCATGTGTAAGGAGATTAATTGTGATGTGCAAGGACATTAATCTGTTTTTTAGATCACGATCGTGACTTTATTGATAAAGATAATAGTTAAAATTTTCAAAAAGCTTTGGCCTCTAAGGTGTAAAGAGTAGTCTCCCTTTGACCCTTCACGTCAACGTACGGTTGTTAGTGTCAAGTTTTCATTTTGACATGACATGCGATATGGATACCAGAGAGTGTCAACTTTTCGGCATAATAAATTTGTTATGGTGTCTTTAGTTGCCATATATGGTGTCATATTAGGTTAGCTGAAAAATATTCGGCTCAACACCATAACTAATAGTATTAGCTCAACAGGACCATGGGTCCAAGGGAGGTTATTGTATGGTGTCTGTTGTTCATCCATTTACTAGCAGTGATATTGCTTAGTACCATTAAGAAGAGGTGTGGACTTTCATTTTCAGATGATTCATGAGAAGCAGGAAGTAAGTTTCTCCTGACATCCCGTGCAGTTAATATTCCCATGTCCTCTCCACCCCACCTGGGGGCACGGGTGGCCCAGTCGTCTAAGGTGCTGCAATTCACTGTGCAGAGTTGCATCCCTTGGACACGCCAGAAACCTATGATTGTGGGTACAAATCCCAGTTCACCCCAATTATGTTTCTAGGTTTGTCAGCACCATACCCGTGCTCGTGGGTTTCACCGAAGTGGTAAACGTCAGAGACCTTCATCATTTCGGGCTTTCCTCCCACATTAAGCTGACACTCTGTGATATAACTAGAATACTGTTAAAAGCGGCGTTAAACCAAACACACCCACTCACTCACCATCAGCCACCTGCCATCCCTCCACCTCAAGCCCCAAACTATTATTGTGACATTCTTATGTTCAGAGCATCTAATATTATGTTATGTATTATGCAATGAGAAACACCATTCTAGTTAGTCATCTGGCCTTCACCTTCAAGTTTTATTTTAGAGTAGCCTTCCTTTTAAAACAAATACTATTACATTCCCTTTTGCCCTAGAAATGGTCATTCCTTTCCTTTGTTGTAAATCATTGACCCACTATGATTTCATACGAAATGTTTTTATTAATATTTACATACATTACGATTCTCATCCCTGTTAAATACTGCTTCACTTGCTTTTGCTTGTTAGATTTGTTTTGAAACACATTTCTAATAAAAACTGTATGAAATAGGTACTAGTGTGGTAATTCCTACATATTACTAAAAGCATGGGTCATTTAGAGGAGAGAATCATTTTAGCGTTGTCGCTAGCTAGGGACTCCATAAAGACACGAAGTAAGGTTGCAAGTGTAGGACTGACTCGACATGGGTTACAGTACAGCTGAGATAACTCATGATGTCATGTTTGGATACCGCTACAATCATGACATTAGTAGGAATGGAATACTGATAGTAAGAGATCAGCTATGGTTATTAGTTTGAACCATCATATATGCCAGCCTGCCTCACATCCTGCTCAGCACCCAAAAATCCTTCTCAACTTGATTCAGTGTTCAGACCAACTGAGAGTGAGCCACTGCTGAAAAACCTAGTCAGCACCATACCTGTATCCATGTATAAACCAAGGCGATAAACCTCTAACACCTGCATCACTTCGATCCTTCCTGTGCAGAGTTGGGTTCCTTGGGAGTGCTAGGAACCTATGGTCATGGGTTTGATTCTCAGGTTTTCCCTGACTATGTTTCTAGGTTTGTCTGCACCATACCCATGTTTGTGGGTTTAACCAATGTGGTAAGCTACTTAGACCTACATCACTGTCACGCCATTCTATAACTGAAATACAGCTCAAAGCAGTCACTCACTAACTCAGTGTTTATTCCCTTAACAATGTAAGTCTCACTGCTTCCAGTTGATTGTGAACCCCCGGAAGGCCGTGGACCGTGTGGACATCACCATCAACAACCCCTTGTCTCAAGATGATGAGGTGAGTTCAACCCCCTGTCTCTAGATGATGTGGTGAGTTCAACCCGTCTCAAGATGATGTGATAAGTTCAACCCCCTGTCTCAAGATGATGTGGTGAGTTCAACCCCCTGTCTCTAGATGATGTGGTGAGTTCAACCTGTCTCAAGATGATGTGATAAGTTCAACCCCCTGTCTCAAGATGATGAGGTGAGTTCAACCCGTCTCAAGATGATGTGGTGAGTTCAACCCCCTGTCTCTAGATGATGTGGTGAGTTCAACCCCCTGTCTCAAGATGATGTGGTGAGTTCAACCCCCTGTCTCAAGATGATGTGATGAGTTCAACCCCCTGTCTCAAGATGATGTGGTGAGTTCAACCTTCTGTCTCTAGATGATGTGATGAGTTCAACCCCCTGTCTCTAGATGATGTGGTGAGTTCAACCCCCTGTCTCAAGATGATGTGGTGAGTTCAACCCCCTGTCTCAAGATGGTGAGGTGAGTTCAACCCCCTGTCTCAAGATGATGTGATGAGTTCAACCCGTCTCAAGATGATGTGGTGAGTTCAACCCCCTGTCTCAAGATGATGTGGTGAGTTCAACCCCCTGTCTCAAGATGATGTGGTGAGTTCAACCCCCTGTCTCAAGATGATGTGATGAGTTCAACCCCCTGTCTCAAGATGATGTGGTGAGTTCAACCCCCTGTCTCAAGATGATGTGATGAGTTCAACCCCCTGTCTCAAGATGATGAGGTGAGTTCAACCCCCTGTCTCAAGATGATGTGATGAGTTCAACCCCCTGTCTCAAGATGATGTGAGTTCAACCCCCTGTCTCTAGATGATGTGGTGAGTTCAACCCGTCTCAAGATGATGTGGTGAGTTCAACCCCCTGTCTCAAGATGATGTGATGAGTTCAACCCCCTGTCTTAAGATGGTGTGGTGAGTTCAACCCGTCTCAAGATGATGTGGTGAGTTCAACCCGTCTTAAGATGATGTGGTGAGTTCAACCTTCTGTCTCAAGATGGTGAGGTGATTTCAAACCCGTCTCAAGATGATGAGGTGAGTTCATCCCCCTATCTCAAGATGGTGAGGTGAGTTCAACCCCCTGTCTCAAGATGATGTGGTGAGTTCAACCCCCTGTCTCAAGATGGTGAGGTGAGTTCAACCCCCTGTCTCAAGATGGTGAGGTGAGTTCAACCCCCTGTCTTAAGATGTTGAGGTGAAGGCCCTTCCTATGCATGTCACCTTAAGATAGGACACCCTCAGACATTTGTTGCTATCCATTTTCCAATAATGATTAATTTCAATTTCAGAGTCCATGGAACCAGTTTTTCCAGGATAATGAGCTGAGATTAACAATTAAACAAGATGTGATTCGAACGTAAGTATACTGTATTCATGTGATAGGGCCAGGAAGTTAGTGTCAGCCAGTCTCATCATACCAGCTAGCTGAACAGGTTTCTCCCATATCGCCTACATGCCAATTTGCCTACGCTTCAATACACCTACAGGTTTTATGTAGGTGATTGGGCACACCCCTATGTCAAAAATAGACTGTCCCGACATGTCATTAAAACATTCCACACTAGATAAGACTACAGAAATTGACAGCTTACAGCTTAAACACAGATTTTTTTGTGATCTCAGACTGTTGACATAGGTTCATTATTCATTACATTCAAACATCTCACTGCACAAAAGATTAAAGAACTGCTTCGGAAACACACTGTCACTGACTGTAATATGGTTAATAAGGACAATCGGATAAAAGGCTTATCTAAAGATTAACAACTAAGTAGCAGATTACTGAAGCAACGTTTGATGCTTATCTGCAGAAAATAATGTTTTTTATGGAATTCTTTTTATTCTCAATCAAAGTTTTCAAAAAAGGGGAATAAAATAAGGGCCCATCTGCATGTATTCAATTTCACTATGGCGAACCTTCAGCGAGTTGAATACATAACTTCACAGCGTGGTGGTCAACAGGTCCTACATGATGGCTTTTGCTATCGTTTGAACGCCTGGCGTCAACTGCCTTGCTGTCCATTGGAAGTGTGTTTTTGGTGGATGCAAAGGTCGACTAACTACCATTGGAAATTGTGTGTCCTCAAGTTTATGGCTTCAGGTTTATGTGATCTACTGTTTAAAGCATGACCCTATGTATCGGGTTGCCTAATGCCTGCTTCCAAACAACTTCAGAGCTACATATGCCAGACTATACCAGCTACTTAAAGATGCTACACAGAGGGCAGTTGGAACTGAACCATCTCCAGAGCTTATCCAGACCGACTTTGAATCTGCTGCCCTGCAAGCCGCAGAAGAAGCCTTCCCTGATGCTGACCTGCTTGGATGTTTTTGTCCACTTTACACAAGCAATACAGCGCTGTGCAGCATAAGAAGGTCTACCTAGAGAATCAGCAGAATATCCAAGTCCAGACCCATGTCAGACAAGTTATGGCTCTCCTGCTTCTGCCAGTCGACCAGGTCCAGGAAACGTTGCTCACCCCCCCTGAACCAAAGTCCAGTTAGCCAGAATATGGATACATAACTCTTACATTAATACCCACTGTTTGTCTTCTTGTTGAATTCAAAATGATCCAGTCCTTTCTTCACAAAGTGTAGACGTGTGACTATCAGACCATAACTTGTTGTCATAAGACTGTAGGCAAAGTTGAGTGTAGGCGATATGGTACCAATCCAGGTCCCCGTTCCACAAAGCGATCGTAGAGCTACGACTGTCATAAGCCTATGCTAAAGAATGGGCGTTACGATCATCTTAGCGCTACGATAGCTTTGTGGAACGGGACCCAGCTTTACATCATAAATTCATGCACGTGTTCAGCATCTAGAGATGCTTCATTCTAATGGTTAACGTTTGAATCTGCAGGCATGCCAGGTTTGGTCTGTCTTAATGTGTTTAACATATTGACCTGAAGGCACCTTGAGTTGAGATATAACTGGGGTATATTGGAGCTATAACTGGGGTATATTGGAGATGTTATTGGAGTATATTGGAGCTATAACTGGGGTATTTTGGAGATGTTGCTAAGGATATATCAGAGATATTGAAGTATATTGGAGCTGTTACTGGGATATATTGGAGATATTTCTAAGGATATATCAGAGATATTATTGAAGTATATTGGAGCTATAACTGGGTATTTTGGAGATGTTGTAGCGCTTTATTGGTGTTATTCCTCAGGGCCCCATTCCAGAGTGCTAAGATCATTGTAACTACCATACTGTAACGTAGTCTTACAATAGTTGTAGAGCTATCATTGCTTGTGGAATGTGGCCAAGGTGTAGTTAAGATTTACCTTCTCGTGCAGTCCATTAAATGAAAATCCGTTTTAAAGCACACTGTTTTGAAATATTTCTGTATCATCCTTGGGTGTAGGTTACATCATAGCTCCTCACCTCGCCCTGGACTGTGTCCTCTGTAGTGAGAGTCAGGAAGAGGATGTTCAACAGCAGGCTAGCGTCACACTTACAATGTTGCTCCTTAATAAGTATGATTTTATTTTTTTCAGCTACCCCAAAATAGAGTTTTTTCAGTCAAACCAGTTGCGGAATTTAATGGTGGATATTCTGTTCATCTATGCAAAAGTGAACCCAGATCTGTCTTATCGCCAGGTACAATGTTGCTGTGTTGCATCTGCAGTGTAGTAGTGGTTTGTCTTTGTCAGGTGTGTCCCGTGGGTGGTGTGAAGGTCTTACGAGGTTACAGGTCACATCACCAGGGTATAGAAGGGTGGGTGGTTTGGTTGGTGCTAGAGAGGTGGTCTGAAGTCCGAACTCTGATGATGTCACATCACCAGGGTAAAGAAGAGTGGGTGGTGTGGTAGGGGCTAGAGGAGTGGTCTGAAGTCTGATGCTGAGGTCACATCACCAGGGTAAAGAAGGGTGGGTGGTTTGATAGGGGCTAGAGGGGTGGTCTGAAGTCTGAAGTCTGATGAGGTCACATCACCAGGGTAAAGCAGGGTAGGTGGTTTGGTAGGGGCTAGAGGGGTGGTCTGAAGTCTGATGATGTCACATCACCAGGGTATAGAAGGAGTAGTGGTTTGGTAGGGGCTAGAGGGGTGGTCTGAAGTCTGATGATGTCACATCACCAGGGTAAAGAAAGGTTGGTGGTTTGGTAGGGGCTAGAGGGGTGGTCTGAAGTCTGATGATGTCACATCACCAGGGTAAAGAAGGGTAGGTGGTTTGGTAGAGGGGTGTTCTCAAGTCTGATGATGTCACATCACCAGGGTATAGAAGGAGGAGTGGTGTGGTAGGGGCTAGAGGGGTGGTCTGAAGTCTGATGATGTCACATCACCAGGGTAAAGAAAGGTTGGTGGTTTGGTAGGGGCTAGAGGGGTGGTCTGAAGTCTGATGATGTCACATCACCAGGGTATAGAAGGAGGAGTGGTTTGGTAGGGGCTAGAGGGGTGGTCTGAAGTCTGATGAGGTCACATCACCAGGGTAAAGAAGGGTAGGTGGTTTGGTAGAGGGGTGTTCTCAAGTCTTCACCAGGGTATAGAAAGATAGATGGATGGTTTGGTTTGGCTGACTTGTGACGTCCACTGCCTCAGTAATGTGACCTAGGTTCAGGTTTTTGTACATAGAAAGGGAACATGTCTTTTCAACTAAGTTGCAGACAAAATGAGTTACCTTGTATCAAAGACAAAGACTACCAGTGTGTTGAAAGTAATTTCCACATTCCTATTTTTTCCAGCTCTCTCTTACTTCAGTGTGTCCATGAGTTTAGCATGTGTGCCGTGTGTAGCATGTGGTGGTACAGGTACCGTAGCTCACCTAACTCAGATTGTCAACACATGAGAGGCTGCTAAGTAGGTGTCCTCTGCCTAAATTAGAATTTGCATGACTTCATCTCTGTTTGACTCTTTGTGGATCCAGTTTAGAACAGCCCTTCATAGACTGTCAGAAGAGCGGCTGAACTGGATTAGGGGGTTAGACTTGATGTGGGACAATGCTCATGATATCAACCACTGGTTTGTCTGGCCCAGATTTGATTTTTTAATAGCCACTGCGATATGGTTTACATTTTGGGGACTGGCATAAAGTAACAAATAAAATCAAAATCAAATTATCTTTGTGTGCATATTCCAGGGTCAGGTGAGCTAGGGTGATGCTGCTGCTGCTGCTGTTGATGCTGCTTGTGTTTCAGTAGATGTGGATTTGCATGACTTGTACTTCATGAGTGACACACACAGACCCCTAGTCATGTTAGCTCTTGCCTGTACATGCTCTCTTTTCATTTATCTTTCTTATGTTGTCTGTGTTGTTTTAGTTTTCCAGAACTTGAGTTTTTCAAATCTGAAGAGTTGCGTGACATGATGATCAATGTGTTGTTTTGCTATTGTCGCACAAACAGGGAAATAGGCTATAGACAGGTCAGTTGCACTACAAAGCATTTTACCTAGTTCATGCATGATTGGAACTAAGTAAATTAATAATGAAGACTTGACTTCTGTATTTGACAAATATAGCATGTATGCTGTGTCTTCATCAGAATCCACTTGGTTACTGATTGACCTGAGATCACACCATGTTAAAAAAAAGCAATACATGCATGAATTTCATATATTTTTAACTATAAGTTCTATATTTAAAAAGAAAACTTGTAGGAATCTTACAGCTATAATATTCCAATTCTTCGAAATAGTCCTGCACAATTCAATATTCCGTGTCTAACATCTGTTGAACCTTAATGATTCCCTGGGGGCACAGGTGGCGATTCGCTGTGCAGTGTTGCATCCCTTGGGCACGCCAGAAACCTATGATTGTTGGTTCGAATCCTGGTTCGCCCCAATTATGTTTCTACTTTGTCAGCACCATACTCGTGCTCATGGGTTTCACCGAAGTGGTAAACGTCTGAGTCCTGCATCACTTCGGGCTTTGCTCCCACATTAAGCTGACACGCCGCGATATAACTGTAATACTGTGAAAAGTGGCGTTAAACCCAACTCACTCACTCACTCACTTAATGATTCCCAATAATAAACGATGCAGAATGTTGCCTGAGGTCATGCCTAGACTTTGTAAATTCAGCAGTGAGGTATATTGAATTTTTTCATGTTGGCCATGCATGGTCCATTATACACAAAAGTGCTGGCTTTATTGAGGTAACTTGTCTCATGATGCCTTGTGACCATGATGCCGAGTTCCCAGAATCCTTTACCATGTCCCATGATTCCTTGTTACTGTGAGTAAATGGTCTAATGGAGACAGCATCTGCCGGAAGCAGACGGTAAGTAGGTCAATCCAGGCTGCGTCATATCAACAGACGTTAAAAGATGACGCTAAGCATTCAAGGATAAAACAAGCTTGGCTCAGAGTCGGCATACTTCGTCTGAGTGGGATTCCAATATATATATCCGCTGTACAAGAGCCATAGTCTTGAACATGATGTTAAACCCTACTTCAAATCACGTCGTATGTAGAAGTTCCCATAATCCCAAGTAACCATGACTAGATGTAGAATATCTACTTTTGGTCAATGTTCCCAGAGTTCCTTTAATATAGCCCATGATTACTTGTAAAAATGTCTGTTTAGTAGCTTCCTTTCTTCAGAAGTTTAAAACGGAACATTCCTTTCCTTTTTTCCTGTGCATAGAAGCAGAATGTTTAACCTTTGATTTGCCTTCTTTCTCAGGGGATGCATGAGTTGTTGGCTCCATTGATCTTTGTTCTACACTGTGATCATCAAGCATTCCTGCATGCCTCGGAGATCGAGACCCTTCAGTAAGTACATCTATGTGTTGTGGCATCCTCAGGGCTTGTCACTGAGTGGGTGAGTGAGTGAGTATTTGTTTAAGCTGATTTTAGCAATAATTCAGAAAAATCGACTTTGTGTGTATGGAAGCCCAGCTGTGTAAGCAATGACTTTATGTGTATGGAAGCCCAGTCATGTAAGTACTGACTTTGTACGTATGGAAGCCTAGCTGTGTAAGTACTGACTTTGTGCGTATGGAAGCTTAGCTGTGTAAATACTGACTTTGTGTATATGGAAGCCCAACTGTGTAAGTACTGACTTTGTGTGGATGGAAGCCCAGCTGTGTAAGCAATGACTTTGTGTATATGGAAGCCTTGCTGTGTAAGTACTGACTTTGTATATATGAAAGCCCAGCTGTGCAAGCAATGGTTTTGTGTATTTGGAAGCCCAGCAGTGCAAGCAATGCCTGTTCATAGAGAAATGACTTGATTTCAGCTACCTCCACATCAATCACAGGTCAGCCCACAAATCTCTCTCTATACCGCTTGATCTCATTCAGTAGGCTGGGTCCTAACTCTACAAACTCTTGCATGCTGGGATCTCTTTCATTATAGGCTATTCTTAATTATATAGTTCTCCATGTACTGACAAACAAAGCATGAAAAATATCAGAAAGTCCAAATACTGATATTCATATCCTGAAGGACTGAGAAGGCCTGGGGGACCTGGGTTATGCCATGGCCTGGAAGTCCTGAGTTATGTCATGGCCTGGAGGACCTGGGTTATGTCATGGCCTGGAGGTCCTGGGTTATGTCATGGCCTGGAGGTCCTGGGTTATGTCATGGCCAGGAGGTCCTGGGTTATGTCATGGCCTGGAGGTCCTGGGTTATCTCATGGCCTGGAGATCCTGGGTCATGTCATGGCCCGAAAGACCTGGGTTTTGTCAGGGCCTTGAGGTCCTGAGTTATGTGATGGCCTGGAGATACTTGGTTATGTCATGGCCAGTAGGACCTGGGTTATGTCATGGCCTGGAGGTCCTGGGTTATGTCATGGCCTGGAGGTCCTGGGTTTTGTCATGGCCTGGAGGTCCTGGGTTATGTCGTGGCCTGGAGGTCCTGGGTTATGTCATGGCCTGGAGGTCCTTGGTTATGTCATGGCCTGGAGGTCCTGGGTTATGTCATGGCCTGGAGGTCCTGGGTTATCTCATGGCCTGGAGATCCTGGGTCATGTCATGGCCCGAAAGACCTGGGTTTTGTCATGGCCTGGAGGTCCTGAGTTATGTGATGGCCTGGAGATCCTTGTTTATGTCATGGCCAGTAGGACCTGGGTTATGTCATGGCCCGAAAGACCTGGGTTATGTCATGGCCTGGAGGTCCTTGGGTATGTCATGGCCAGTTGGACCTGGGTTATGTCATGGCCTGGAGGTCCTGGGTTATGTCATGGCCAGTCGGACCTGGGTTATGTCATGGCCTGGAGATCCTGGGTTATGTCATGGCCTCGAGGTCCTGGGTTATGTCATGGCCTGGGTGTCCTGAGTTATGTCATGGCCTGGATGTCCTGGGTTATGTCATGGCCTGGAGGTCCTGGGTTATGTCATGGCCTGGAGATCTTGGGTTATGTCATGACCTGAAGAACATGGGTTATGTCATGACCTGGAGATCCTAGGTTATGTCATGGCCTGGAGGTCCTGGGTTATGTCATGGCCTGGAGATCCTTGGTTATGTCATGGCCTGGATATCCTTGGTTATGTCATGGCCTGGAGGTCCTTGGTTACCTCATGGCCTGAAGGACATGGGCAGCCATGCGTATGTCACCTGGCATGTTCTGAATGAATGTATGTGATGACATGAAGAACCTTGGAATGTGTAGAACAAGTCCATATCATCATGTGTCTCTAATTAAATTTCTAAGTATACAGTGTAAACAACTCACAATCAGCTACATTTCCTCCAACCTTATCCAATGTGTAGAACAATAAATGTTTTGATAGGCATTTCTTAGAAGTTGACAGATGACACAGTTGACACAATATATATCGCTGTAGTAGTACATTAAGAAGTTGTACATGGTGTCTACTTTGTAGAAGAATAAGCGTGTGCTCGGGCCTTGATTTCTATTTGTATTTTGAGCTTTATAGAACCAAGATATACATAATATAGTTTCACCTTTGTCTTTGCTTGTTATCCATCTGCAATCAGGTGTAACCATTCAGCTCATCAATGCTGACAAGTAGTTCCGCTTCTTCTGAAACCATTCAGCTCATCAATGCTGACAAGTAGTTCTGCTTCTTCTGAAACCATTCAGCTTATCAATGCTGACAAGTAGTTCCGCTTCTTCTGAAACCATTCAGCTTATCAATGCTGACAAGTAGTTCCGCTTCTTCTGAAACCATTCAGCTCATCAATGCTGACAAGTAGTTCCGCTTCTTCTGAAACCATTCAGCTTATCAATGCTGACAAGTAGTTCCGCTTCTTCTGAAACCATTCAGCTCATCAATGCTGACAAGTAGTTCCGCTTCTTCTGAAACCATTCAGCTTATCAATGCTGACAAGTAGTTCCGCTTCTTCTGAAACCATTCAGCTCATCAATGCTGACAAGTAGTTCCGCTTCTTCTGAAACCATGCAGCTTATCAATGCTGACAAGTAGTTCTGCTTCTTCTGAAACCGCTGTTTGATGCCATGACACAGAGAGACAATATCACTGCCATGAATTCTTAATTCATTTTCTTAAATACATGAGTAGAACTAAATATTATGTAATAGTCAGCAGAGGAAAGAGAATCACCCTACCATGCCTGCCCACCCCAATCTGTTTCAAGTGTGGCTGAACTCCCTGGATCACTCACACAAACAGCATCCGGACTTGAATACACTGTAATAGTGTATGTTGTGGCACCTCATTGTCATCTTGTCTGCATTTACTTTCAGGGACATCGTCAAGGAAATCATGAGTCCCACCCATCTGGAGCATGATGCCTAGTGAGTAGAGACACAACTTCTCTTGTAGACATAACTTTGTTTGTCTGTTTGTTTGTTATTCAGCACCACTTCAAAGGCTCATTTTCAGTAAAATATTTGTGTGAAACTATTATATCTTCCTTATGCTTGCCATCACACTCTCAGTATGATAACTCAAAGTGCATTTAACGTAACAACAGATGTCCTGATGGCTGCACAGATGAGCCAGCCGACTTGTGGTAGATTTTACATGACAGTGACTGGCCAGACAGGTAGCTGGATTTTATAACAAGTGATGATAATGGACTGCACTGTGCATCAGGGACGCCACAACATTGTCCACCATACTGTTAGGTGGAATATTGCTGAGTGTGCGTTAAACCATAAGCACGCACCATGTAGGAAATACAGCTTTATGCATTACTAAAAGAGTCTTAATAGAGACTTAAGTGTATATTCCTGCCTTCTGTGTTACAGCGCTATGTTCTGTCAGATCATGGAGACTGTGGAGCCCTGGTACACAACAAAAGAACATATGATAAAGGTGGGGAATATTGTGTAGCTCTCATTGTACAGGTGGGGAATATTACATAGCTGTCATTGTACAGGGTGGGATATTATGTAGCTCTGACTGTACAGGTGGGGAATAT
The DNA here is from genome assembly GCF_023055435.1 of Haliotis rufescens. Taxonomy (NCBI): domain Eukaryota; kingdom Metazoa; phylum Mollusca; class Gastropoda; order Lepetellida; family Haliotidae; genus Haliotis; species Haliotis rufescens. Next base: position 6,066,637 of record NW_025964013.1, read on the forward strand.
TACATAGCTGTCATTGTATAGGGTGGGATATTATGTAGCTCTGACTCTATAGGTGGGGAATATTACATAGCTGTCATTGTATAGGGTGGGATATTATGTAGCTCTGACTGTACAGGTGGGGAATATTACATAGCTGTCATTGTACAGGGTGGGATATTATGTAGCTCTGACTGTACAGGTGGGGAGTATTACATAGCTGTCATTGTACAGGGTGGGATATTATGTAGCTCTGACTGTACAGGTGGGGAATATTACATAGCTGTCATTGTATAGGGTTGGATATTATGTAGCTCTGACTGTACAGGTGGGGAATATTACATAGCTGTCATTGTACAGGTGGGAATATTTTGTAGCTCTGACTCTATAGGTGGGGAATATTACATAGCTGTCATTGTATAGGGTGGGATATTATGTAGCTCTGACTGTACAGGTGGGGAATATTACATAGCTGTCATTGTACAGGGTGGGATATTATGTAGCTCTGACTGTACAGGTGGGGAATATTACATAGCTGTCATTGTATAGGGTGGGATATTATGTAGCTCTGACTGTACAGGTGGGGAATATTACATAGCTGTCATTGTACAGGGTGGGATATTATGTAGCTCTGACTGTACAGGTGGGGAATATTACATAGCTGTCATTGTACAGGGTGGGATATTATGTAGCTCTGACTCTATAGGTGGGGAATATTACATATCTCTCATTGTACAGGTGGGAATATTTTGTAGCTCTCACTGTAAAGGTGCCGAATATTGTGTAGCTCTCGCTGTACAGGTGGCGAATATTACATATTTCTCATTGTACAGGGTGGGATATTGTGTAGCTCTCACTGTACAGGTGGGGGATGTTACATATACCCCAATGTACAGGTGGGAATATCGTGTAGCTCTTTCTGTACAAGTGGGGAATATTGTGTAGCTCTCATTGTACAGGTGGGGAATATTGTGTGGCTCTCACTGTACAGTTGGGGATTATTGTGTTGCTCTCAGTGTACAGGTGGGGAATATTACATATCTCTCACTGTACAGATGGGAATATTGTGTAGCTCTCATTGTACAGGTGGGGAATATTGTGTAGCTCTCACTTTACAGGTGGGGAATATTGTGTATCTCTCACTGTACAGGTCTGGAATATTGTGTAGCTCTCATTGTGCATGTGGGGAATATTGTGTAGCTCTCACTGTACAGGTGGGGAATATTGTGTAGCTTATTGTACAGGTGGGAATATTGTGTAGCTCTCATTGTACAGATCTGGAATATTATGTAGCTCTCATTGTACATGTGGGGAATATTGTGTTGCTCTCACTGTACAGGTGGGGAATATTGTGTAGCTCTCATTGTACAGGTGGTGAATATTGTGTAGCTTTCATTGTACAGATTGGGAATAGTGTGTAGCTTTCACTGTACAGGTGGGGAATATTGTGTAGCTTTCATTGTACAGATGGTGAATATTCTGTAACTCTCATTGTACAGGTCTGGAATATTGTGTAGCTTTCATTGTACAGGTGGGGAATATTGTGTAGCTCTCACTGTACAGGTGGGGAATATTGTGTAGCTCTCACTGTACAGGTGGGGAATATTGTGTAGCTCTCATTGTACAGGTGGTGAATATTGTGTAACTCTCATTGTACAGGTGGGGGATATTGTGTAGCTTTCATTGTACAGATGGGGAATAGTGTGTAGCTTTCACTGTACAGGTGGGGAATATTGTGTAGCTTTCACTGTACAGGTTGGGAATATTGTGTATCTCTCACTCTATGGATGGGGAATACTGTTCAGGCTCCCCCTCCTCCAAATAGTGGACAAGGCACACATATTGGTTGGCTGCTGAAATGTTGTGTAGGAATGTATCTTGGAATGTAGTTTTGGGGTTGTGTTTTCAGGGCAGAGAGTACATGGTGGCTCAGCCGTTCTCCCGACCACAGGACCTGAACCCCTCCAATGTGATAGTGACCAAGTTAACCCGCATCCAGGACTACCTGCTGAAGAAGTTTGATGCAGAACTACATCTCCATCTAGAGCGATTAGACATTGCACCACAGATATATGGCATGTGAGTATAACACCACAGATATATGGCATGTGAGTATAACACCACAAATATATATGGCATGTGAGTATAACACCACAGATATATGGCATGTGAGTATAACACCACAGATATATGGCATGTGAGTATAACACCACAGATATATGGCATGTGAGTATAACACCACAGATATATGGAATGGGAGTATAACACCACAGATATATGGCATGTGAGTATAACACCACAGATATATGGCATGTGAGTATAACACCACAGATATATGGCATGTGAGTATAACACCACAGATATATGGCATGTGAGTATAATACCACAGATATATGACTTGTGAGTATAACACCACAAATATATATTTCTTGTGAGTATAGAAATATTGGAACGTCATGTATACAAACGTATTGATGATGCCCATAAATAGAGGTTTAAACACACTGTTGATTGTTGTCATGTGTTGGTGCCGTCACAGAGTACTTGTAACTCAATCTCATTAAAATCAGATCTTAGTTCTCTTTATCGCTAAACAAAGATCTGAGGACATCCCATTACGGGTCACGAGTAATGAGATTGACTTGTAACTGTGCCCTGTTTGTTGCAGTCGGTGGGTGCGGCTGCTGTTTGGACGAGAGTTTCCCATGCAAGACCTGCTGGTGATATGGGACGCCATCTTTGCAGATGGAATTGGATTCGACCTGGTGGACTATGTATTTGTTTCAATGTTGCTCTATATTAGAGATTTGTGTGAGTATACTGTAGAAATCTTTCCACAGATGTAAACTTGTCATTGCTAGTGTTTGACCATTTTGACATGAATGTCACTTTGAGGCGGAGCCAGGATTCTGAAAAGAGGTTGCACTCTACCCTACTCTACACATGCCACACACCTTCCAGACTTGATCTGCCCGTGTCAATGTAGCCTGTTCCCTGAAAACTACTTAGCTTTCACATATTTTTGTGTATATAATAGAAATTGGCAGCTTTTCCTACAATAGCAATGCGTCTGAGTGACAAATGGTCACTAGATGGCACACATTCATCATGGTTGCCGTCAGTTGTGAGTTGAAATCTCTCCATGTCTGTTCCAGTATTGGCCAGTGACTACGCAGCCAGTCTCAGCTGCCTCATGAAGTATGTACCTGTAGGAGATGTTCACTACTTCATTGAGAAGGCCCTCTATCTCCGGGAACCCAATGTAAGTAACACCTCATTGAGAAGGCCCTCTATCTCCGGGAACCCAATGTAAGTAACACCTCATTGAGAAGATCCTCTATCTCCGGGAACCCAATGTAAGTAACACCTCATTGAGAAGGCCCTCTATCTCCGGGAACCCAATGTAAGTAACACCTCATTGAGGAGGCCCTCTATCTCTGGGAATCCAATGTAAGTAACACCTCATTGAGAAGGCCCTCTATCTCCAGGAATCCAATGTAAGTAACACCTCTGTGAGAAGGCCCTCTATCTCCGGGAACCCAATGTAAGTAACACCTCATTGAGAAGGCCCTCTATCTCCAGGAACCCAATGTAACACCTCATTGAGAAGGCCCTCTATCTCCGGGAACCCAATGTAAGTAACACCTCATTGAGAAGGCCCTCTATCTCCAGGAACCCAATGTAACATTTCATTGAGAAGGCCCTCTATCTCCGGGGACCCAATGTAAGTAACACCTCATTGAGAAGGCCCTCTATCTCCGGGGACCCAATGTAAGTAACACCTCATTGAGAAGGCCCTCTATCTCCGGGAACCCAATGTAAGTAACACCTCATTGAGAAGGCCCTCTATCTCCAGGAACCCAATGTAACATTTCATTGAGAAGGCCCTCTATCTCCGGGGACCCAATGTAAGTAACACCTCATTGAGAAGGCCCTCTATCTCCGGGGACCCAATGTAAGTAACACCTCATTGAGAAGGCCCTCTATCTCCGGGAACCCAATGTAAGTAACACCTCATTGAGAAGGCCCTCTATCTCCGGGAACCCAATGTAAGTAACACCTCATTGAGAAGGCCCTCTATCTCCAGGAACCCAATGTAACATTTCATTGAGAAGGCCCTCTATCTCCGGGGACCCAATGTAAGTAACACCTCATTGAGAAGGCCCTCTATCTCCGGGAACCCAATGTAAGTAACACCTCATTGAGAAGGCCCTCTATCTCCGGGAACCCAATGTAAGTAACACCTCATTGAGAAGGCCCTCTATCTCCAGGAACCCAATGTAACATTTCATTGAGAAGGCCCTCTATCTCCGGGGACCCAATGTAAGTAACACCTCATTGAGAAGGCCCTCTATCTCCAGGAACCCAATGTAAGTAACACCTCATTGAGAAGGCCCTCTATCTCCGGGAACCCAATGTAAGTAACACCTCATTGAGAAGATCCTCTATCTCCGGGAACCCAATGTAAGTAACACCTCATTGAGAAGGCCCTCTATCTCCGGGAACCCAATGTAAGTAACACCTCATTGAGGAGGCCCTCTATCTCTGGGAATCCAATGTAAGTAACACCTCATTGAGAAGGCCCTCTATCTCCGGGAATCCAATGTAAGTAACACCTCTGTGAGAAGGCCCTCTATCTCCGGGAACCCAATGTAAGTAACACCTCATTGAGAAGGCCCTCTATCTCCAGGAACCCAATGTAACACCTCATTGAGAAGGCCCTCTATCTCTGGGAACCCAATGTAAGTAACACCTCATTGAGAAGGCCCTCTATCTCCAGGAACCCAATGTAACATTTCATTGAGAAGGCCCTCTATCTCCGGGGACCCAATGTAAGTAACACCTCATTGAGAAGGCCCCCTATCTCCGGGAACCCAATGTAACATTTCATTGAGAAGGCCCTCTATCTCCGGGGACCCAATGTAAGTAACACCTCATTGAGAAGGCCCCCTATCTCCGGGAACCCAATGTAACATTTCATTGAGAAGGCCCTCTATCTCCGGGGACCCAATGTAAGTAACACCTCATTGAGAAGGCCCTCTATCTCCGGGAACCCAATGTAAGTAACACCTCATTGAGAAGGCCCTCTATCTCCGGGAACCCAATGTAAGTAACACCTCATTGAGAAGGCCCTCTATCTCCAGGAACCCAATGTAACATTTCATTGAGAAGGCCCTCTATCTCCGGGGACCCAATGTAAGTAACACCTCATTGAGAAGGCCCTCTATCTCCGGGAACCCAATGTAAGTAACACCTCATTGAGAAGGCCCTCTATCTCCGGGAACCCAATGTAAGTAACACCTCATTGAGAAGGCCCTCTATCTCCGGGAACCCAATGTAACATTTCATTGAGAAGGCCCTCTATCTCCGGGAACCCAATGTAAGTAACACCTCATTGAGAAGGCCCTCTATCTCCGGGAACCCAATGTAAGTAACACCTCATTGAGAAGGCCCTCTATCTCCGGGAACCCAATGTAAGTAACACCTCATTGAGAAGGCCCTCTATCTCCGGGAACCCAATGTAAGTAACACCATATTGAGAAGGCCCTCTATCTCCGGGAACCCAATGTAAGTAACACCTCATTGAGAAGGCCCTCTATCTCCGGGAACCCAATGTAAGTAACACCTCATTGAGAAGGCCCTCTATCTCCGGGGACCCAATGTAAGTAACACCTCATTGAGAAGGCCCTCTATCTCCGGGAACCCAATGTAACATTTCATTGAGAAGGCCCTCTATCTCCGGGAACCCAATGTAAGTAACACCTCATTGAGAAGGCCCTCTATCTCCGGGAACCCAATGTAAGTAACACCTCATTGAGAAGGCCCTCTATCTCCAGGAACCCAATGTAAGTAACACCCTCATTGAGAAGGCCCTCTATCTCCGGGAACCCAATGTAAGTAACACCTCATTGAGAAGGCCCTCTATCTCCAGGAACCCAATGTAAGTAACACCTCATTGAGAAGGCCCTCTATCTCCGGGAACCCAATGTAAGTAACACCTCATTGAGAAGGCCCTCTATCTCTGGGAATCCAATGTAAGTAACACCTCATTGAGAAGGCCCTCTATCTCCGGGAACCCAATGTAAGTAACACCTCATTGAGAAGATCCTCTGTCGTCTATCACCTTAAAACACCTTTTGTGACATCATCCTATTGTTCTTAAGGTTTTTCAAATAGCGGAAAGACTGCAATCTCAAATCTTTACATTTTCAATCATAACCTTCTAGACATGTTTTCACTATGACATAAGTATGTAGTCATTGAAAAGGCTCTCAAAAGCTGCTGCATCAACTCATTAAGAAGGCTGATATGGCAGGGACCGCCGGTGTTGTGTTGCCTCCCTTTTACACTCCAGAAACCTATATTGTGGGTTTGAATCCTGGTTCGCCTGATTATATTTCTAGGTTTATCAGCACCATACCCATGCTATAGGGTTTCACCAAAGTGGTAACCATCAAAGACCTGCATCACTTCTGGCTTTTCTCCCACATTAAGCTGACACACCGTGATATAACTAGAATACTTTTCAAAGTGGTGTATAACCCAGATCACTCACTCACTCACTCTTATACAGCAGAGATCTGGTTCTGTTGCAGCAATACCCACGGCCACCCAACTATACTTACCAGAATGTCAACACAACAGCAGCCAGGAGCAGAAGCAGATGTAAGTAGCTTCCTTCACCGATCTAGAAGGCAACAAGCAGAACTAGGTACAAGTGTAACTCTCAGTCTGATCAATAACAGTTGTAATCGTACCTCATCTAACTCCAGAAACTCACAGCATTTCTTGACGCTGTTGTCATGTGAAGGAAGTAGAGATGAGGTAGTGTTCAACATGTGTACAATAAGCCTGCTTCCTTGCTGCCTGTGTTCTCCTGGCTCTGCAGGGTCTGCCAGCCATGTCCACTCACTCTGCCCATGTATATTCTCATGCACTAGAAGAGTGCCATGGTGAAGTTCACAGTTTTTACTCTTCTGCAATAACATTTCTATTGACAGGACCCACTTGCACAGACTATTATAAGTCTATCTTAATGTATAGGAGTTACTATAGCATTCAAGCTAATACACTTGTAAAACTATCTTAATGTATAGGAGTTACTATAGCATTCAAGCTAATACACTTGTAAAACTATCTTAATGTCCAGGAGTTACTATAGCATTCAAGCTAATACACTTGTAAAACTATCTTAATGTCCAGGAGTTACTATAGCATTCAAGCTGATACACTTGTAAAACTATCTTAATGTCCAGGAGTTACTATAGCATTCAAGCTGATACACTTGTAAAACTATCTTAATGTACAGAAGTTACGATAGCCTTAGAGCTAATACACTTGTAAAACTATCTTAATGTCCAGGAGTTACTATAGCCTTAGAGCTAATACTCTTGTAAAACTATCTTAATGTCCAGGAGTTACTATAGCATTAAAGCTGATACACTTGTAAAACTATCTTAATGTCCAGGAGTTACTATAGCATTCAAGCTAATACTCTTGTAAATCTATGTTAATGTATAGGATTTACAGTAGTTGCTGTGTTCAGAATGGTTCTGTGCAAGTGGGTCCACACCTCCTGGGTCCTGTGTGCTTGACTGACCACTGTGACCAGGGCTCTGTATTAAGCTGGTCCATACACACCTTCCACCATCTAACCTCTCCTCTCACTCTGTCTGCAGCTAACCAAACTAACAAACGCCACGGACATGGATATGGAGGGTTCTCCTCCTTCTCACGCAAGTTTAACCGACCCCGAACACTTGCCTTCTCTAGCAAGAACTTGCCCAAATCCTCCAGTGAGCCCATGAACCTGCAGACTGACATCTCACCAGGTACCTTGTCTTGTTGGGTGCTGGATTCCAGCTTTGTGTCTACACTCAGTGGCTGACCAGTATGCTCTGTAGATGCTCAGCTCCGAGTCCTGCACTTGGTGTTGTCATGTCTGTGTGCCTGTGAATCCTCATCCTATGTCCTGCAGTTTTGGTTGGTCCTCCTCTCTTGCCAAGAGTATTAGAATTAAAAGTTGCTTCTTTTTTTAAACTGTTGTGCTTCTGTGTAATTAATATGTGTAGTTCCAGTTTCATTATTTTCAGACTGATCTTTGAGGCATTTAGATATATCACAATCTTTTCTTTGAATATTTTCTCCCCTCTCATTTTATCTCTCTGCTCTATGTACTCTCTCATCTCATAACTCTGCCCAAATGTCCTCTCTCATCTCATCTCTCTGCCTATGTCCTCTCATGTCATCTCTTATCTCACTACATCCTCCCTCATCTCATCTCTCTGCATATGTCCTCTCTCATCTCATATCACTGCCCTACGTCCTCTCTCATCTCTGTCCTATGTCCTCTCATCTCATATCTCAACCCTACGTCCTCTCTCATCTCATCTCTCAGTCCTATGTCCTCTCATCTCATATCTCTGCCTATGTCCTCTCATGTCATCTCTTATCTCACTACATCCTCTCTCATCTCATCTCTCTGCATATGTCCTCTCTCATCTCATATCTTTGCCCTATGCCCTCTCTCATCTCTGTCCTATGTCCTCTCATCTCATGTCTCTGCCCTATGTCCTCTCTCTATTCCATATCATCTCTCGTCTCCTATCTCTGCTTTATGTCCTACCTCGCGTTTCTGACACATGGTATTGCTGTCTTGCCATGCAATAAGCCAATCTCTGATTTTTGTGTGTAAAATAACAGCATTTACTTCTTGCTTATATTTTATAGAGTTACAACTTTATTTTGATGATGTGTCTTAATGTAAACTGGCCTTTGTTGAAGGTCCCTTGAGACACTTCCCAAACACTGTAATGTCAATTGTCAAGTTTGCATGTGACCTCAGTAAGTCATAATCCATAACTGCTTGTGTAACCATCACTGTGTCCCTGACAGCTCTACATGGTCGCCCCACGCCTCAAGGTCGCCTTGGTAGACTGTCTCTCAGTCTCCTCGATATATACCCAGTGTGGTGTTGTGGTAGCAGTTACTTCACCGGTATTTCCTGATTTATTGATATTTCATACAATTGGTGTTATGGTATCTCATGTCATAAGACAGCTTCCATTGGTGGTGAGCTGACTCCATTGCGCGAGAGACTGTCCTACCATTCTTGGCTCTCCATTTTTTTTGTGGCAGTCATCAGTTTGTATGGCTGTGGATCCAGATTTGTCTGATGGTGTTGAGGTAACGTCTGTGCATGTTAGGTACGGGGTTTTGGCTTGAAGTTTTATCTTCTTTTATAAGTGGCATGTCCAGAATTATGATTTCTTCCACTTGTAGATGTTTGATATTTAATTTAGCAAGGCCATGACTCCAGCACACAGATGGGTGTGTATTTTAGATCACCTGTGTCCCTCCCAACTTGCCCCCCCCCCCTTCCTTTCATGCGTTTTGTATTGTTACTTTGCTTTGATCAAATTCTGATTCTTTCATATTTGTTTATTGACTTTTCTTTTGAGTTCATTTCAATACTTTTGTAATTTTGGTCAAACTTGAACAATGGTTTAAGCTATAATTATATGTTTAAGGATCTACTAATAATTGGTAACCAAATAATATCGTCAAAACTGGCTACCACAGGAGGCTTGGGTGAAGTCAGTTTTATCTCCTGGACATGCAGGGAAAATGAAATTGCATCACAATATTTTGCAGACCATTGTGACGTCATAATAACATGACATCAGTAATGTCTTCGCCACTTCAGCTAGTAAGCTGTGTTGTACACACTCAAGACACTGGTTATTACTGTTTACAAACTAAAGAATGATTTTGGATGATAAATACAATCTCACTCTTGTGTCTTTTGATATTAAATATATCAACACTCATTGATAAAAGTTTAAGACTCCTCATCAAGCTCCTGGGGGCACGGGTCCCCTAAGGCGCCGCAATTTACTGTGTGGAGTTGCGTTCCTTGGGCATGCCAGAAACCTATGATTGTGGGTTTACTGATGAAAGTATTTTAGTTTTTTAGTTTAGCGTGAATAGTTAAGCACTGGATTATCATCTGATTGTATACTAGTGGATTTGTTATCGGATAGTATACTGGTGGTTTGGTTGTTATCTGATTGTATACTAGTTGATTGGTTATCATCTGATTGTATACTAGGGGATTGGTTATCATCTGATTGTATACTAGTGGATTGGTTATCATCTGATTGTGTACTAGCAGATTGGTTATCATCTGATTGTATACTGGTGGATTGGTTATCATCTGATTGTATACTTGGGGATTGGTTATCATCTGATTGTATCCTTGGGGATTGGTTATCATCTGATTGTATACTTGGGGATTGGTTATCATCTGATTGTGTACTAGCAGATTGGTTATCATCTGATTGTATACTAGTGGATTGGTTATCATCTGATTGTATACTTGGGGATTGGTTATCATCTGATTGTATACTAACAGATTGGTTATCATCTGATTGTATACTAGTGGATTGGTTATCATCTGATTGTATACTAGTGGAGTGGTTATCATCTGATTGTATACTGGTGGATTGGTTATCATCTGATTGTATACTTGGCGATTGGTTATCGTCTGATTGTATACTAGTGGAGTGGTTATCATCTGATTGTATACTAGTGTAGTGGTTATCATCTGATTATATACTAGGGGATTGGTTATCATCTGATTGTATACTGGTGGATTGGTTATCATCTGATTGTATACTAGTAGATTGGTTATCATCTGATTTATACTAGTGGATTGGTTATCATCTGATTGTATACTAGTGTAGTGGTTATCATCTGATTGTATACTAGGGGATTGGTTATCATCGGATTGTATACTAGTGGATTGGTTATCATCTGATTGTGTACTAGCAGATTGGTTATCATCTGATTGTATACTAGTGGATTGGTTATCATCTGATTGTATACTTGGGGATTGGTTTTCATCTGATTGTATACTAGTGGAGTGGTTATCATCTGATTGTATACTAGTGGAGTGGTTATCATCTGATTGTATACTAGTGGAGTGGTTATCATCTGTTTGTATACTAGAGGAGTGGTTATCATCTGATTGTATACTAGTGGATTGGTTGTCATCTGATTGTATAATAGTAGATTGGTTATCATCTGATTTATACTAGTGGATTGGTTATCATCTGATTGTATACTAGCAGATTGGTTATCATCAAGCTGACTTTCCAAAAGTCACTCACTTGCTTGCATCCTTTGATAATGTGCTGTCATGACCTTCAATACATGTTTTCATGAAATCCTCAGTGAAGACTAATGGTCCTAATCTCATAACTGCAGCCATGCTGATTCTCTAGGCCCTCCCTTGCACAGCTATGCACATGTAAGACTCCAGTCAGTGATGCGCAGTGTCTCCTGTGGGTACCGTGTGGTCTGTTGCTTGTTAGAATGACCAAACTGTGGTCAAATCACTGTGGATGTTGTGGATCATTGCTAATGATTTCACTCCCTGGCTACTATAATGTAGTCGGAGATTACTGTAGAGTAAGACAGCATTCATTCACTCACTCACTCTGTCACTCTGTGTTGTCCTGCAGCAAGCCCGGTGGTCCCTGACGTGAAGCGCGGGTCCTCTGCCAGCTTGTCCCAGCTGGAGGACCAGATGTTCCGCCACACTCCCTCGTCCTCTAGCCTTGCTCGCCTCGAGGTCATCAACAGGTCTACCCAGTCTACACCTGCAGCCCGCAGCCCTGTAGGCTTCTCTGCTGATGAAGGCTCTACACACAGTAGTCCCACTAAATACTCATCACTGCCAGGACGGTCAAAAGCAAAAGGCAAAAAATTTTCAAGAGCTGTAAGTTTCCAAGGTTGACCATAGTCCCAGATTTCTTCTGGATTTACACATGTCCAGGGAGATGATGCCAATACGAAGAAGGTCCAAAAGATGTTTGCCGTGATTAATTAATGGTTAATTATGATTGCAAGTAATTGTAGAGAATGAAGAATTCAGGGTATGCATTGGGAAGAAGAGTATTGAGTCTTTTTATGGAACAACTGTTGAACATGTAAAATGGAACTACGTTTAGGTATGGGTTTCAAAAAGCTCTTGTGTTGACTTTTATATGAGGCATTTCATCGAAATGGTTGAAAGAAACAAATGTCCGTACTATAACTTACACTTTTTGTAGAACAGATCCCTGATATATACTACTCAAAAGAAGTTAAAGAACACCCTATTTTTTCATATGACGATAGTTACTCTGTCATGCCATATTCAACATCAGTGATATACTCTTCTGATCTCTTCTGATGAAGAAGGTATGTCCTTTTTTCACCAGGAGCAAGAGATGCAGCTCCAAGTGTCCAAACTTCAGGGCCAGATGAATGACAAGTCAGCCATGTGTAGATACTGTTCAACCAAACTGGATATACACATAGGTAAATATAGAACGTAAATGCCAGAGAATAATCAGTATTGATTATCTGTAGAAAAACAGATTCTATTGGGCGTAAAAAGCAAACTAGTGGTGAAAATTATATGAATGGATCACTAAAAATCAGTGATGACGTCATGTGTTCTTGAAAAGGGTAAGCATGTACTGCCCTACAAGTAGCACCCACCACTGGGTCTACACATAGACAAGTCATCTCACCCAAACTGGATATAACATATAGGTACATATGAAACCTCAATGCCATAGAATAACGATGGCAATTCAACCCACCAACTAGATGTACACACGAATAGGTCAATCTACATTTCAATATGAGGTGAATATAGTTCCCTATGTGTGTTATTATCAGTGCATATACCTTGAACCATCCCCAGCAGTGTGAGAGTAGGTTGTATGGACCCTCCTTCTGTTCCAGAACGCCTGCAGAGTGAGCTGATGAAGCTGGAGCTGGATGCAGATGATGAGGTCATGCTGGCTTTGGCCGGGGTCAAGCAGGTATGTCTACTAATCAACACTTGCCGGGAACCAGTTCCTATAGGGCGTCTTCAGTTCAGTAGAGGGACTGAGTGCCAGAGGTTAATGTCGGGATGATGAGTGCCTGAAGTTAATGTCTTGTAGAGGAACAGGGTGCCTGAGGTTAATGTCCTGTAGAGGGACGATGAGTGTCTGAAGTTAATGTCTTGTAGAGGAACAGGGTGCCAGAGGTTAATGTTGGGACGATGAGTGCCTGAAGTTAATGTCCTGTATAGAGAGACAATGAGTGTCTGAAGTTAATGTCTTGTAGAGGAACAGGGTGCCAGAGGTTAATGTTGGGACGATGAGTGCCTGAAGTTAATGTCCTGTATAGAGGGACAATGAGCGCCTGAAGTTAATGTCTTGTAGAGGAACAGGGTGCCAGAGGTTAATGTTGGGACGATGAGTGCCTGAAGTTAATGTCCTGTATAGAGGGACAATGAGTGTCTGAAGTTAATGTCTTGTAGAGGAACAGGGTGCCAGAGGTTAATGTTGGGACGATGAGTGCCTGAAGTTAATGTCCTGTATAGAGGGACAATGAGTGCCTGAATATAATGTTCGGTAGAGGGACAATGAGTGCCTGAAGTTAATGTCCTGTAGAGGGACAGGGTGCCAGAGGTTAATGTCGGGACAATGAGTGCCTGAAGTTAATGTCCTGTATAGAGGGACAATGAGTGCCTGAAGTTAATGTCCGGTAGAGGGACAATGAGTGCCTGAAGATAATATTCTGTAGAAGGACGATGAGTGACCTTGAGGGACCTTGACTGTTCTATGGCTGCTGATGAGTAGTGAATCATGTTCGTTCTTTGACTGCAGGTTAGAGATGTCCTCAACGGCACCCTTCGCTTCTCCCAGAACCTGCTGGATGAAGATGAAATTTCCATCAGTGACAACTATTACAAGGATGAACTAGTCACATCACCGGAGTCAGACATAGCTGGCTCCATGACAAGCTCCATGACAGGCTCCTTCCACCAGCATGGAGCCGGCAAACATTCCGGGAAAGGCAAGCGGCAGAAACTGTTCTACATGAGTAGTGAGGAGAACTCCGAGGCAGCAGATTCCCCGGACTCCTTTAATGGTGTCTCTCATCCTCAGGGCAAAGATTATGAGTTGGACAATTTCCTGAGGAAGCGTGTTGCATCCAAGGACAGTTATACTTCTGGTGGGCCTCAGTTAATGGTGGAGTCCACTGTGTCTGATAGCGGGAGTCAGAGCAGCAACACGGTGCAGACACACAGCTCGGCCTCAGATGCCTTCGACGTCAGTCCTAACCCACTCTATGACATGGAAGCCCAGTGACTGTACAACAACCACTGGCTATGCTCAAGGAATACTCCACATGGTATGAACACTATATCAGGTATCACCACGATGAACTGGGTATGCAGATGGCTTGGACAGGCATGTGGTCACCTGGATTGTGTTTGCAGATGGTCTGGATGTGCGTGACACATGGACACACATACTGTATGGAGACATCAGGACATCTCCCAAGCACTCCTATTTTTCTGTAGTGCTGGTGAAGAGAGCCAAGTACCTATATTTGTACATCCTGATACCTGTCATTGCTAGGCTTCTGCTGCTGTCGGGGCAGAGAATGCAACAAGTGATGGTCTGAATAGTAAGTTGTGACTGTGATTGAACCTATCACGTGACTGTCATGTGACTGTGCTACTGGTGTATTGCTAGTGTCTGTTAAGGTATATTAAGGTATTATGTTTCCAACAAACATTCAGTTTCACTGGGTGAACTTGTACATGGATCTAATACACTCACGGATTTCAAATTTGAAAGAAACATCTTATACAATCTTCTTTTTTTATGGCCAGTAAGTGCATATTGCAGTGATTGCTGGATATAGCACACATCCCAACACACATCTCCAACACATATCCCAACACACATCTCCAACACACATCCCAACACACATCTCCAACACACATCCCAACACACATCTCCAACACACATCTCCAACACACATCTCCAACACACATCCCAACACACATCTCCAACACACATCTCCAACACACATCCCAACATACATGCCCAACCGTGAGTACGCTCAACCCCGACATCCCACCACACACATTGCCACCAAACTGTCAGGACAGCACCCAGTCCTTGGGTCAGGCCTGATAAGTAAGTGTAGGTTAATGCTATCTTGCTAGAGGAGATTACAGTGCTAGGACTACCATGTCTCTATCATAGTGTGGTAATTATAGCTCCACTCTGCCCACAGTTTTAGTCAGGATAACAATATATGTGACCACCAGGAGAAACGGGACCTTATGGGTGCTGGGATACAATTGTGCTGTGACGTCATAAAGATGTTTGACGTCAGCTTACTTCAGTGAAGATTGCCATGTGTGATGTCATGTATCTCTGTAATCATTATGAAGTGAAACTTGTGAATTGTATTTTTGTGTTACGAAGATGCTGTAGTTTTAAAATAAAATGAAAAGTCAAAATGTGATTTATCACCCATAAGGTCCCTCATCTCCTATGGGTCACATGTGTATCAACTATTAGGACTGATAGTACTATTAGGACATGGAGCTGTTAGATGTGTTGAACTGAGGCAGCTGTGCAGTGGAGGTAGCCTAGTTCTTCAAACATTCTTCGCTCATCACATACCATATCCCTCTTCCCTGGGTGGTACGGGTGGAATATTGCCAAAACTGACTTAAACCCTACTCACTCACTAACTGTATATTAATGTCGACACCTTCTGGACATTACTGACCCGACCTTTGAGAGACAGGTGCTACCTGTTTGCCCATGTCGACGGAGACGTTATGTCGGACAGTGTAGGTCCTGCAGTCAGCACCCAGTTCAATATTTGTGCTGATACAATTTATGAAGCCAGTATCTACGTAGACGTGCCACTGTATTAGACAGTGTCTGTATTAGGCAGTGTTCATTTTTAGACAGTGTCAGCAACTGTGTAGGAGTGCCAGGCTTTCCACGTCCTCCATTTTGAGAGGTTTATGCAATGTCTAATGTTGTTCACCGGTTGATGTCGGAGCCACTGTACGCCACATATACACTGTGTGTCAGATTTATGCTATGCCACGAGAAAACTGTTTGCTACCTTACAGCTGACATATTAAAACCATATGCCATGTCAATCACTCACTATTTATGCCATAGTAGCAATATAAGCTGTAAGCCCACAGTAAAACCGTAAGCCCTCGTAATGCTGTAAGCCCATAGTAAAACTGTAAGCCCTCGTAATGCTGTGTGCTAGCTCAATCCCAGTGTCTGTATCTCAGTCATGGTGCATTACAGTGGCAGTTTTCTTATTTCCACAACTATTTATATTGCATCATTGTATCAAATTGTTGTTATGATTATTATGATTATTGATTTTATTTTAGTTATCAATGACAAGTTGTTTTACATTTAAACTAATTAAAACTCATGAATGCATGTGTCCTGTTGTGCTTTCTCCTCTATGATGGGTCAATCGTTTATCATTAGGCCTGAAGTGTCACATTTGTGTCCGTGGACAAAGTCTTCTAAGGAACTGCAGTTTACTCACTCACTCACTGATATTGGAACTGTAGAGATAGAATAGGTCTTCAGCAACCCATGCTTGTCGTAAGAGGCGACTTACAGGACCAGATGGTCAGACTCGCGGACTTGGCTGATGCATGGTATTGTATCCCAGTTGCATGGATCGATGCTCATGATGTCATGAGTTTCTGGTCCTGGCTCGAATATATTTACAGACTGTCATCATAAAGCTGGAATATTGCTGAGTGCAGCGTTAAACAACCAACAAACACACACTGATATTGGTCTGGACCAGTCATCTAAGGCGCCACAGTTCACTCACTCACTGATATTGGTCTAGACCAGTCATCTAAGATGCCACAGTTCACCCATGAACCCCACGTTCATTGCATGGATCGGTGCTCATCTCATGTGCGAGTTATTTGATTCGATGGCAATTTATATCATTGTGCCAGTCGAATCTGGCTAACGAACACTGTTGTAGCGATGGGTCCACTGTATTTATCACAAGACAACTTCCATCTTGAGGATCAACACGTTCCAAAGAAATTTTGTAGCATACGTCACTATTGATGCAAGAACCTATTCTTTCAAAGCCTACATGTGTAACCCAGAAGATGAAACAAATTGTAATTTGCATGGCGTACCTTTAGAATCAGGAATGGCACATTTCAGTTCTAATATTTATGTAATATAAAAGTAGAAAACAAACATATTTTGAAAAACAAAACTAGTAATATTTTTACACAACAATGACTTCCTGAAACATTTGTTATTGTTTTCAATGAACACGGGGTTGACACAATCATAGTGGTATACATGACGCTGTTGACATTGATATATCTACAGTGGTAAAGTTATTAATATTTGTTTCATAATTAATCTTTTCAAAGTAATAGCTACAATGTTGGAATATACACATGGAGACATACAGATATTGTTTACATTGAAACCCACAACTCTGTGAGTGCGTTTGTTATTTTTTACCATGAACCATACTTCTCTATGCGAGTTACCTACCTAATGGTAATATGTTTATTCCAGTAGCCTGACACGTCAGTTATTCGTAACAGTCCGAAAGTGCTAATATGTCCCTACACCGAAATGGGTCAACGTTTCCCGCATAGCGATATGCTGTCGACCTGTCTCCGTCCCTCTCAACATA
Organism: Haliotis rufescens; assembly: GCF_023055435.1. Classification (NCBI taxonomy): domain Eukaryota; kingdom Metazoa; phylum Mollusca; class Gastropoda; order Lepetellida; family Haliotidae; genus Haliotis; species Haliotis rufescens. Next base: position 6,084,193 of record NW_025964013.1, read on the forward strand.
CATACCCGGAAATGGGTCAACGTTTTACCGCGGCGAAATGCGTCCCCTGCCCTTCGCCTCTTAGCGGCTGTTTGCGTGGAGCGCAAGCACTCCAGGGTCCACTTGCACAAAGCGATCTTAGTGCTACAACTATTGTAAGCCTATGTTAAAGTATGGGAGTTACGATCATCTTAGCACTAAGATCGCTTTGTGCAAGTGGGCCCTGGTCAGGTATACCAGTCTAGGTATACCAGTGCCCCCCCCCTCCAGTTCCGGAACGTAACACCACTGCCACTGCCACTGCCACAGGCTAATTTGCATATCACATGACCAGACTTTTTCAGAAATCAGAATAGAATGGACTAATGCAAGTATTTAGGGGCGCTTTACATAATTATATAAAAATGCTACTACAACTGCGACAGTGAGTTGCATGACAATTCATATTTACGCATCAAAGTGACCGTATCGCTGGCTCTCCGTAGGGCTTCGATGACAGCACGTGGAGCCGTACAACCAATGTAAACATAGGATAACTACGCAAATGGAAATAGTTTTTCACGATTTAGGATATTTTCTCAATGAAAGTTAACCATTCTATGACATGTTTAGCTGAATATGTAGACTTTTTAAAAAATGAAATTGATGAAAAACATGCAACATCCTGAATGGACTGTGTAAGATGTGACGAATCGTCATACGGCGCTAGCCTGTGGCTGAGCAGAGACCATATATGGTCTCTGGGCTGAGGTACTATGCTGGTCGAATGGAACTCTGGGTAGGAGAGTGCATGCCCCCATGTAATTTTCACAAACCGATAACACAGAAGACATGGCGCCTGGCGCCCTGCAATAACAGTGGATATAATGATTGCGTAATGGAGAATAGCCTTTAAAATTGTTGGTTCCGGCAGAAAGCTTAGTGTGTTTCGCTAAACGTGAAGTGGCTAACAGGCGATGGCCAATGTACAATTCTGAACCAAAGCCAGTTATAGGTTCGCGTGCGTAACGTCCTTGTAACGTAATTAAACATGGTAACATGTCTACACTTCGAAAGTTTTTTGGGCCGTTAAAAGTATAACCACCTGTCTGTTAATGTTAATTTTAACGAGAGCAACACGGCTTTACAAACTCATTTCACAGTCTGCTTTTGGATTTCATTTCATAGCGATACTTGTACTGTGTCACATACTGGGGCCGGTCGGGTAGCCCAGTGGTTAAAGCTTTCGCTCGTCACGCCGAAGACCCGGGTTCGATTCCCGACATGGGATCAATGTGTGAAGCCCATTTCTGGTGTCCCCCGCCGTGATATTGCTGGAAGATTGCTAAAAGCGGCGTAAAACCATACTCACTCACTCACTCACATACTGGGCCTGGTATCAACTAATGTGTGGCTAGACAGGGCAGAAATGCTTTTATTGATGAAGTTCGAGAAACAGGAACATTCGTGAGTTTTCAGTTTAGTTGGACTGTCTGTAATTGATTCTCCTCTGAAATGTAAGAAAGACCAGTATTAACCCCTTCCGTTCTCTATGACTTTGTTAAGCGATTTCATGTAAGAACGGACCGCCTCCGTGGTCTAGAGGAAGGTCCGGGGTTTGATCCCCGGCCGTGTCATACCAAAAGACGATAAAAGATGGTACTTGTTACCCTGTCTGGCGCTCGGCATTAAGGGTCTAAAACAAGGACAGGTCGGTTCGGTGTCAATGTACTGTATCTGAGTGGGGTATTCATGTTAAACTGGGGCATGGTATCTCAGTGAGCTAGCACTATAAATCGGCATCAGTCCGGACTAGTACAAGCAGCCACACACACACACCTGCATGCACGTCGTTATACAAGTGCAATAATCTTTGACGCGACGTTAAACCCAATTTCACCACACCTCACCTCACCTCACCTCACCTCACCTCATGTAAGAACGTCACATTTATGATCTCATTTTGCAACATATAGTCAAAATAAGAAACGCAACTCCTCAAAAACAAAAATGCATAACCAGAGTTTGGGTGTGTCAGGTAACACCTGTTGACTACACATCGGAACACTTGAGGAGTGATGACATAGTGGCAGACAGGACAACAAAGGACACGAAAAATAAATATGAAGACATTAAACAGTAAATGACAATGTCATGAGACCTCAGTATCTCCTCTGTCCACCTGATGATTGACAAAATGCGAGTTCGGATTACACGTTTGCGAGTCCATTCGGCCTGTAGAACATGTGAAATCTGTTCAAGTGTCTGTCAGACAAGGCCACGTGGATTGTGGTTCCGTAGGAATGCTGCTGTTATACGGTCTGGCATTGTCATGTTGAAGATGATTGTCATGTTAGTGAGTGAGTATGGTTTTACGCCGCTTTTAGCAATATTCCAGCAATATCACAGCAGGAGACACCAGAAATGGGCGTCACACATGGTTGTCATGTTAGTGAGTGAGTGTGGTTTTACGCCGCTTTTAGCCAAATTTCAGCTATCACGGCGGGGGACACCAGAAATTGGCTTCACACATGATTGTCATGTTAGTGAGTGAGTATGGTTTTACGCCGCTTTTAGCAATATTCCAGCAATACCACAGCAGGAGACACCAGAAATGGGCGTCACACATGATTGTCCTGTTAGTGAGTGAGTGTGGTTTTACGCCGCTTTTAGCCAAATTTCAGCAATATCACGGCGGGGGACACCAGAAATTGGCTTCACACATGATTGTCATGTTAGTGAGTGAGTATGGTATTTCGCCGCTTTTAGCAAAATTCAAGCAATATCACTGCCGGGGACACCAGAAATGGGCTTCACACATAATTGTCAAGTTAGCATCAGGATGCTTTCTGGCTTTGAAATAGGAGCGCGGAACCAATATGTTGCCTTGGCTTTCATCAGGTGTGATCTACCAGTGTAGGAGATTCCCCCACCGACCAGCTGTCCATCGCGGGATAGGTCATCTTATGTTTAACACTACAGGAATCGCAGTTGACGTCTAAACAACACTACTGACAGGCCGTCAAGCTCTGAGACAAGCCTCACGAAAACCTCCTTCTCAATCCCGGAATTGCTGCTGTTGTAGAGGATGGTGCTGTACGCGTTTGCCGCAAATGACGTAGCGGTATGAAAGTTCCTGGGTCGATCACGAAGCATACCATGTTCTTGGTACCGAAACCTATGCTCATGATGTCAATCACTGGATTGTTTGGTCAAGACTCGATTATTTACAGACCGCCGCCATATAGTTGGAATATTGCTGAGTACGGGGTTAAACACCAAAACAAATACTATCAGCAAATACTCACTTGCTTAGTCGCGATCCTGATGGACGCACACACAGTTGCCGAACAGCCTGTGACTGGTGTCTGTCACGCACTCAGTGTGACCGGAACAGTGTGGACACGTGACCTTACACACTCCATGACTTGCGCACTCGGGGAACTGGCCACATGACTCTCCCGTCGTCTGGCACCCTGCAGGGGGAACGCTACACGTACAGGACGCCACATACGCGGGTTTACATCAGTCAGTGTTAGCTAGAAGTAATGCGTCAGCCTGGTTCCCTGGGTATGATGCACTGGCGCCCAGTGTAGCGCCAGCGTAGCATACCCAGGGAACCAGGCTTGTAATGTGTTCGTAATACACTCTTCAAAAAAAGAAACGCACGGAAGATTTTTAGTAAATGTATTGTACCTAATAAAGTCGATATATTTAATTAAATATCATAGATACAAATATGAAATTTTGGATCTCAATAGTCACATGTTGTCGTTATACAAAGGCATTGAAATCTATTCATTGTCATGTCACATAAGGCCAGAAGGTTGCGCTGAACTCGTGTGACCGTCCCGGGCAGCAATCACGGCTCTGCATCTCCTCGGCACTGACTGGATAAGTGTACGAATTCTGTCCTGCGGAATTCTGCTCCATTCTGCTTGTAACGCGTTGGCCAGATGTGGGAGTGTCTGCGGCGTGTTCTGACGTTGACGTTCGAGTTCATCACCGAGGTGTTCGATTGGGTTGAGATCTGGAGATCTCGACGGCCAGGACAAACCGTTGATGTTGGCATTATGAAGGTAGTCGACAGTGACACGAGCTGTGTGCGGTGGAGCGTTGTCCTGTTGAAACAGCTCCCTCTGGCGGTCAATGATTGGAAGAAGGTGAGGTTGAAGAATTTGATTCATGTAGCGATCTGCTGTCAAATTTCCCTGAACCACAACCAAGTCAGATCTCGTGGTGTAGGATATGGCCCCTCACACCATGGCACTACCGCCACCGAATTCACTGTCGAATTCACGTACACAATGTGGGGCAAAACGCTCAATTCGGCGACGATAAACACGTTGTCTTCCATCTCGCCGGTGAAGAAGAAATCGTGATTCGTCGCTAAACCACACTCATCTCCAGTTTCTCAAATTCGAAGGCTGTAAGGTATGGCACCAACGCAAGTGTCGCTGTCGATGGATCTGTTGCAAAACAGGGATGAGTGAGTGAGTGAGTGAGTTGGGTTTAACGCCGCTTTTAACAGTATTCCAGTTATATCACGGCGTGTCAGCTTAATGTGGGAGGACAGCCCGAAGTGATGCAGGTCTCAGACGTTTACCACTTCGGTGAAACCCACGAGCACGGGTATGGTGCTGACAAACCTAGAAACATAATTGGGGCGAACCGGGATTCGAACCCACAATCATAGGTTTCTGGCGTGCCCAAGGGACCGCAACTCTGCACAGCGAATCGCGGCGCCTTAGACGACTGGGCCACCCGTGCCCCCAAAACAGGGATGATAAGCGAAGCCTCGCGAAGATGGTTCCTGACAGTCTGGTCCGATATCCTCCTCAAACCAGGGATGCGTCCAGCAGTCTCCGTAGCTGTGGCATTGTTATGGCGTAGGTGGAACAGTCGAATGTAGCGATTCTGTGCAGGGGTGGTAACTTTTGGTCGGCCGGTTCTCGGGCGGTCTGCAGTGGAATTGAACTGTGCGTATCGGTCCCAAAGGCGGCAAATGGTGCTGGGGTGGACGTTGAAGTGGCGTGCAACCGAAGACTGCGTTTCCCCTCTTTGGATACGTCCTATGGCAATGTTCCGATCGGCAGCGCTGAGTCTCGGCATTTTCAAAATTGAACAATGTTGACAATTGAATGACAACTTATTGGCTTATGCTTGCCTTTTTATAGCCACTACCACGAGTTACGAATGCCATAACTTGCACGCGCATTTTGCTTTATTGTTTTCCTCCATGGCATTTCTGAACAAGTGTGAAAACAATACCGTTTAAGACATTCAAATCGACAATCGCTGCGTTTTGACGGACCGTTTGTCGAATATCAGGCCATCAACATTTTCATATAACATATATCCAATTTATAAACCGGATTTTTTTGTGTAGTCAGGTTCAATGAACTACGTACTACCTGTGCGTTTCTTTTTTTGAAGAGTGTATATCAGTACAAAACCTGATTCGCCCCCCGTTTCCGTCATATAGGAACATATTGCAGAACTGCCACGGAAATTCAATTTTTAAAATGGCCAAGAGAAAAGTAAGAGCAACCATGAGTTACTTTTTAAAATATTTATTGTTTTTTTATCGAAGGGTTCATGCAACCAGATAGGAAAAATGCAGTCGTAAATATAATCTTCGAAAAAGGCAAGGGATACTCGGAAATAAATAAATATTTCCAAAGTTGTAATATATATATATATTCTGGTGTTATGGGGGCGGTCGGGTAGCCTAGTGGTTCAATTGTTCGCTCGTCACGCGGAAGACCCGGGTTCGATTCCCGACATGGGTACAATGTGTGAGGCCCATTTCTGGTGTCCCTCGCTGTTATATTGCTGGAATATTGCTAAAAGCGGCGTAAAACCATATTCACTCACTCACTCTGGTGTTATGACCGCCAACGATGTTGAAAGGCGATTGGGGTAAGACGGGAAATGTCAAAGTTGGCGTTCTTGGATCAGTAGTGCGTAATACCGCCACGATTTGTCAAACATTCATTACCTCGACGAGGCATACTGTGGAACAGTCTTTCTAAGTCTTTGCCAAGTTCAGCCAACGTGGTCGGCGACCTTTGACTTTGACGCACACGTCTCGCTATCGTGTGGCCATGGCCTTCTTTGGAAGGTGTGCTGCTCGATGTAAGCACTGACGATTTGTGCACTGTGAGCTCCTGAAAGGCAAAACGTCGACTCACACGCCTTGCAAACGGGACAGCAAAGGGTGTTAGTATGTTGTCCCGACAGCACTGTCCAGTGACCGTCCCTGCACTATAAGAAGTGGGGTTCGGTCAGTCACAGAGATGCCACCCCACACCATAACCGATCCACCGCCCAATCTGTCATGATTTCTCAAATTGATTTGGCCAAACACGACCACGTCTGTCAAGGAAGTACAAAATGAATCGGGACTCATCTGAAACCTTGGCGCGTGGCCAGCGACGATTACACCAGTGTCGACGTATGTTGGCAATATGTCGACTTGTAAGGGACTGCACAACACGTGGCGGACGAGCATGGAGATTAGCTTCATGTCACGATTTCTAATCGTCTGACCCGTAACTCGTACTCCAGAAGCCTGAAGAACGTTTGCAGCAGTTTGATTCGCCTTTTGAGCTTGATTTCGTAGAGCCTAGTTTCGGATCTACCGATCCCGTACTCTTGTTGTTGACCTGGGACGCCCCGAAGAGGGTCGATCCTTAACATTTTGCATGTGTTTGTACCTGTTCCATAGTCTGTTAATCACAGATTGTGACACATGGAACGTATTGGCCACTGCACGCTGACTTCTGCCAGTTTCCAGCACGCCAATACCCCGTAGACGCCCCGTGCGGACGTCAGATCGCCAGTTCATACACAAACAATGAACAAAATCAAGTAAATCACAACGGTATGCTAAGCACTATCAATAAGATTCACAGAATTAATTATTCACAGTGATTAATCGACCTTCCTTGAAAGTGTCAAAATCAGGAATGACGCCCTATGCACGTGTTTGGCGCTTTGCGTGAGGCACGTACAAATTATAGGACGTGTCTTGGTGTTAAGTATTTCAAACATAACGTTCTTGCATAGGATGTTAGTCGTCAACACTTATCTTTGTTCTAATACTTGGTATTAACATTATATTTCGTGATCCCCTACTTTTTTAAAGAGTAAATAACAGGCAGTTATAGGAATCATATTAAACCCCATTTCACCTCACCTCACCTACCACCCATACCCCACCCACATACTTACAGGCAACCTGTGCTGCCACCAGCAGACAGACAAACACAAGTAGAACTGCCTTCATGACGATCAAACAACACCTGGGAAAATCACATAAATCGGTTAAACTTGTACTGAACCCTAACGTTATCTACACATAATGTGCCATAGTTCACTGACATTTATTGGACGGCCAGATATTACACAGATAGAACTACACTGATTAAAAAAGTTCATGAACTATTTTTATATGTAAAATATGAAATTGTGTGCCGAGTCTTCACTACAAAACATATCCCCCCAAATATTCACAATGCACTGTTTTGTTCAGTTTAGTAAATCCGCTTTGCGGAAACACAACACAGTAGGCGATAGAGGGAGGGGGTACTGTCACGTGTGTGTTTGTTATTACCCCGCACTCGGTAATATTCCAGCTATATGACGGCGGCCTGTAAATAGTCGATTCTGGACCAGACAATCCAGTGACTAACATCTGAAGCATCGTTATACGCAATTTGGATACAATGACATACATCAGCCAAGACAGCCATCTTTGACCACCTGACCAGCGATGCTGACCACCTGCTGAAGACCAATTTTAACCCGGACGGATGTCCACGGATGGTGGTGGTGGTGGTGGTGGTGGCGTGTGTGTGTGTGTGTGTGTGTGTGTGTGTGTGTGTGGGTGTGTGTGGGTGTGTGTGGGTGGTGGGGTTGAGGTGTGTGGATGTGTGTGTGGGTGGTGTGGGTGTGGCGGTGGTGGTGGTGGTGTGGGTGTGTGGTGGGGATGGTGGGGTCGTGTGTGTGGGGGTGGTGTGGGGTTGTGGGTGTGTGTGTGTGTGTGTGGGGGGGGGGGGTGATGATGTGTGAATAGTGATAACGGGTAAGTGAGTGAGTATGGTTTTACGCCGCTTTTAGTGGGCTCCACACACAGTGTACCCACATCGAACCCGGGTCTTCGGCGTGACGAGCAAACGCTTTAACCACTGGGCTACCCCAACGCCCCAAATAATAATAATAATAATGGTGGTGGTGGGTGGTGTATAACTAAACTTAATACCACACATCAGGTAGTGGTGTTGGGTCAAAAATGGAAAGCAGAAACAACTCATTCACATGCACCTATCCCAGCCAGTCGTTATCAGACATCTCACACCAACTCTCCATGTGTTGTTTTCTCAACATATAGTTGATTTACTTCTGTATATATATATATAACTATCTATGCAGCGGGTGTGCCGTCTCATTGGACTACGTGTGTGTGGTGTAGATAAGCGATAACGATTCTCATGAAGTCCAAGCTACTAGACCATTGTGAATCTAATAGTGTCAGTGTGTAGAAAGACTACTTCGAACAATCGAAAGATTTGAGTAATCTCTCCGACTTAAGCCACATTTGGTTGATATCAGATGTCTCTATGATTTGTATAACGACCTATACATGCGTCAGTTTTACTTTACTTGTCAAAATGTACGTCCAGACTGGTTCAGAATCGACTTCAAGCCTTCATCCGGGCACCACGTCACTATGTCAATAACCGGAAGCTTCCTGTACATCAACAGATCCATCCTATTCCAGCTATATGACGGCGGTCTGTAAATAATCGAGTCTGGACCAGACAATCCAGTGATTGATATCATGAGCATCGATCCATGCAGTTGGGATACGATGACATGCATCAACCAAGTCAGCGAGCCTGACCACCCGATCCCATTAGTCGCCTCTTACGACAAGCACAGTCGCCTTCTACGGCAAACATTGGTTGCTGAAGACCTATTCTACCCCGGATCTTCACGGGTCCCGACATGTATATAGTAATAATAAAAGATGGTTGGTCTAGAGAGTATGCAAGAGAAACCGACATGTATTCATGGCAAGCAGTATTATTTATAGAGAGAGTCTCTGTATACTGATATTGAAAGATGGTTACCGTCGAACACCTAGAGAACATGCCAAAGACATGACAATGTTGGAGATTGGTGACCGGGGTAGAATAGATCTTCAGCAACCAATGCTTGCCATAAGAGGCGACTGTGCTTGTCGTAAGGTGCGACTAACGGGATCGGGTGGTCAGGCTCGCTGACTTGGTGGATGCATGCCATCGATCCCAATTGCGTGGATCGATGCTCATGATGTCAATGACTGGATTGCCTGGTCAAGACTCGATTATTTACAGACCGCCGTCATATAGCTGGAATATTGCAGGGTGCGGATATAAACAACAAATAAACCAACAAACTATATGTCGGTGTCTATTGCATACTCTTTAGAAGATCAACCGTCTGCAATACCTCGATTAATATCGCAGTGAAGTATCAACCTGTCAAAGCCAGGTATTTCATTAATTGTATGTATACTGTGATATCAAGTCGCGTTTAACACCATTGGTAACTTTTTGATCGGATTTTAACCCATTGTACTTGTATTGTGTAAAACTAACCAAATATATACTGTGCAGCAAAAGAACTAAAATTCTCAGTTTATTTTATCATATACTCTGCAAAAAAGAAACGCAAAAGTGAATTTATATTTTATATATCATTTAAATAATCAACAGTTGGTAATCGATTGTTCAAAATTGGCTCACATCATTGTCATTGACCTTGGCTCCATGTGGAACACATGGAACAGTAGATTTCCAAGGTAAAGGTCTTCTGTTTTCAATATCTGGTATAGCCACCATTCAAGTCCTAACCTGACTGGCATCGTCGTCCAATGGAAGGAATCAGATCCCGAATTGTGGCCTTGGGAATGTTCTCCCACTCTGCCTGCAGTGCTTGTGCAAACTGTTGTTGCTGACGTGCTCGCAGGCGTTGACCCAGTGCATCCTATAAATGTTCGATTGGGTTTAAGTCTGGAGACCTGAAGGGTTATAGCAGGACCTGGATGTTGTGATTCCTGAAAATGCTGTTGTCAGTCTTGCCGTGTAAGGTCGAGCGTTGTCTTGTTGGAAAACGACGTTCGCTTGTTACATAATGGGAAGGATGTGTGGCCGAAGAATCTCATCCGTGTAACGTTGTGCCGTTAAAGTCCCAAGAACTTGCACAAAGTCTGTTCTACCAGTGTAGGCGATGTCTGCCCACATCATCACACTACCACCACCAAATCTGTCCACTTCCCGGTTTTCAGTTTCGTGCATAACGTTCCACGCTATGAACACTACGTCTACCATCCGCATGGAGACGCATAAAACGTGACTCGTCACTGAACCAAGCTTGTCTCCATCGCAGTTGTGGCCATACTCTGTGACCTTGAAACCGTCGCAGCCGATGATGCAGATCCGTCAAAATGACCCCTTTAACTGGTCATTTCGCGCGAATACATTCAGCACGTAAAGCACGTTCCTCAATGTCCGGGCTGATATCCCAGTACCTTATTCTTTCCACGCATATCAATCCCAATCCATGCAGAAATGACCATTCATTTTTGGTATTAACTTTGTGTGCATGTCTCTGTCAGATATTTACGATTTTACTACTTATGCGTGTGTGTGTTTTTTTGCAGAGTAAATGTTTGATTTTCAGTTGAAAATGTGTTAAGTTAGCGATATTATATCCCAAAAAGTGAATTGTTCTGGCGCTTAGTCAGCATTCAAAGTGAGTGAGTTAACATCGCATCGGCATTATTTCAGCCATATAGCGACTGAAGTAAGACGAGTTCTATGGATGAACAACTTCTTTATTACAATTAGTGCGACGTTTCGGTGTAGATCCTAACACCTTTATCAAGCAAGTGATAAATAGTGCTAAACAATATAGGTATATATACTTATTAACATCAGAGTTTATACAGTAAATTGATTGATAGACACAGAGAGCTGATTAAGATAATTGGAAGCCAGTGGATGACTAATGGACACAGAGTCAGCAAGCAGACTGATAGAGATGATGGAAGCCAGTGGATTAATTGGATGGACATAGGGATTTAGCAATTAGGTGATGGTAAGCAGGCGGGATGTAATAGCGACTCTTCATGGTTATATTTTTTTACTTTAAAAAACCAGAAAAGATTTTTTCGCACAAAACGCAACCGCTGATAGGTACTTTATACATCTTATCTGTGAAGGTAAATAAATTCGCTTTTTGTGGCACAAATTTATAACATTTTATACATGGTAGGGGTCACGTGGTTGCAAATTCATTTCTTATCTCAGTTTTCATTGAACCAATTTAGTTTTGAAACAGCATTAATAAGCAACAGACTGCTTTTTACAAACTATTGCAGGAATGCGTGATGGTTATATAGACATAATCCAATTTAACAATTACATAAGAAACAAAATCGGTATACTTTCTTTTCCCCCTCAGTTTTCTAAGGCTCGACAAAAGAGTGAGTGAGTGAGTTTGGTTTTACGCCGCTTTTAGCAATATTCCAGCAATATCACGGCGGGGGACACCAGAAATGGGCTTCACACTCGGGAAAAAGAAATAAAACCTTATTTTTAAATATTATTATTGTGATAAAGATTATGAAAAAAAATAATTGTTTGTTGTTTTACGTGGTGGTTAACACTAAAGTGTTTGTTTGTTGCCAAGTGCCGCACTGCGCAATGCTCCAGCCACATGACGGCGGCCTGTAAACAGTTGAGTCAAACAATCAGGTGATTGCTAAAATGAGCAATGGCCGACACCATCGGACGCCACGCTATCAACCAAGTCCCGACAAATTAAAGAAAACGCCTGTACGCGCTTCCTATAACGGCGACCAATATATAACTGTGTCTGGGACAGGAAGTCGTGTGGGATATTAGCATCTGCAAAAAGAAAAGAACGAAATATTTCAATCTTCAAAAACATTGACGTAATTTGTTACAAGTCGACCTAGAATTAAAACAAATAATTCCTGTTTGAGTGACCTTTTAAAGCTTATCCCTTCCATCGAGAGATAATTTCAGTTGAATGTTACCTTCAAACTCTTATCCAAGGATATTCTAAGGTCAGTTGAAAAACATGTGGAGCTAATTGGAGGTGCTGGGATCGGCTGACTTCCTTAGATAACACGACACTACGAAAACTTAATGGTGCCACTTTGTATATATCTCGTTACTGCGATTATATTTTCGTAATTTCGATTATTTTCTCGTTCGTTATTTCAAGTATATTTCAAAAACTCGAAATTTCAATTATTTTGTCACTGCTTCGATTATTTTCTCGTTATTTCGATTTTTTTTTGCTATTTCAATTATTTAAAAAAAATTTTAAGTATTTTCTCATTACTCGTTTTTACTCAAATTTTTTCTCAACTCGAAAAATAATTGAAATAACGAGAAAATAATCAAAGTAACCAGAAAAAATACAATTTCGAGAAAATAATTGAAGTGAAAAATTTCGAGTTTTTGAAATAAATTTGAAAGCAAGAAAATATAATCGAAATCACGATCAAAAGAACTCGAAGCAACGAGAAAATAATTCAATCACGAACAAACAAACGAAATAACGAGAAAAAACTGTAAGTAAAGTAAAGAGAAAGAGCTCGAAATTTCGAGTTTTTGAGATAAACTTGAAATAAAGAGAAAATAGTCAAAGTAACGAGAGAAAAAATTCTAATTTCGAGATAATATCCGAAGTAACAAGACAAAAGTCGAAATTTTGATCTTTTGAAATAACTTGTAATAACGAGAAAACAATCGAAGTAACGAGAATAAAAAACATTATTTCGAAAACATAATGAAATGACGAAATAAAAAAAAGAAATTTCGAGTTTCTGAAGTGAACTTTAAAGCACGAGAAAATAATCAAAACTACGAGAAAATAAAATCAAAGTAACGATAAAAAAACACCTCAAAGCAACGAGAAAATAATCAATATAACGAGAAAATATTCGATATTACGAGAAAAAAAAATTCCAAATTCGAGGTTTTGAGATGAACTTGAAATAACAAGAAAAAATTCGTTATTTCGAGAAAATAATACAATAACGAGAATATAATCGCAGTAACGAGAAAAAACACGAAGACAAGAGAAAGAACTCGAATTTGAAGAAAATAATTGAAATAACCACAATTTCGATTTTTTTTTTTTAATGCAACCAGGTTGGCACCATCAGGCTTTCGTACGCTACAGCCCTATAAAAGGTGTCTCCGCGGGGTCACAGCATTACAGATTCAACATGAAGGCTATCTTTTTCCTCGCTCTGGCGTCCCTCTTTGTCCTTGGTGCCGTTGGTGAGCCCGTGTCTCCTTCTATTTAGACAACAATAAGATATTTATGTATTTATGGAAATCTTCGACCCAAGTTGATTTTCTTAGGACATTGTCTCTTTAAATTTAAATAACATCTTCCGATTTCAATTATTTGAGCCGTTGTTTTATATCGTTCATCATCCGAAAAGAAAGTGTAGTCCATTTGCACGTTTTAATACCAAAGTTTTCTGTAAATAATCAAGTATGATGTATTCAGTTGAAAAAGAGGAGACCTTATCCCAACTTGTCCTTTGCTTAGCAGGATTGTTGAGCATGCTCCAGAACAGTCAAAGTTGAGTTATTTGTCTTTGAAAGCATGCGAACAAGGGATCTTATGGTTTACGAACGAATGTTTCCGTATGCTTAAGTTTGTTGCACATTGAAATAGAAAATATTATCGGCCACGACAGGTACAGTTGACTGAGCTGGGACAGGTGGAGTTTTGATCAGTTGTGTGCCTCCTGACGTTGGTGTTATATGAGCTTTCTACATGACTGTTATCGGTTTCAGAAGCCCAGACTGGGTGTGGCCCCATCACAGTGTGTGTCGAGGACAGGATCTGCTCTCTCGAGTGTCCCGGATGTAATGGCACACCACATTGCGCACACACCGGCTTCCTCGGCCACTGCGAGTGTAACACCAGCTAGGGCCTCTAGCCTGGGTAGGTGTCCGACTGACTTCTCAGATAAAACACCCCCTACACCTGTCTCAGACAAAACACCCCCTACACCTGTCTCAGACAAAACACTCGACACAGGTGTGTCAGACAAAACACTCCCTACAGCTGTCTCAGACAAAACACTCTCTTAAGCTGTCTCAGACAAAACAGTCTGTGTATCGTCACACCATCAGACTAGAACTATGTATCGTCACACCATCAGACTAGAACAATGTATCGTCACACCATCAGACTAGAACTATATATCGTCACACCATCAGAGTAGATCTATGTATCGTCACACCATCAGACTAGAACTATGTTTCGTCATACCATCAGACTAGAACTATGTATCGTCACACCATCAGACTAGAACTATGTATCGTCACACCATCAGACTAGAACTATGTATCGTCACACCATCAGACTAGAACTATGTATCGTCACACCATCAGACTAGAACTATTTATTGTCATGCCATCAGACTAGAATGTTGTACCATCAGGCAAGAGTTTTGTATCGTCAAGCTATCGCGCTTAAGTTGTCATAAACTGTTCTCTATTTTCAGGTACGTTTTCTCTGATGGTGCCGGCAGACAAAGTGAATATTTGATGTACGAATGTACACAGAATAAATCCATGTCTCTGATGCAAATATGTGTAGTGTTGCTTCTGTGACAATTTTTATCAGGGCGACACGTTCAGTGCACCTAATGTCTTAATGGTTAATAGTGCACGTGCATCAAGTATAGGTGGGTTACACATGCAGTAAATCACGTACAGATGGGTGACACGTGCAGTGCACCAAGTACAAATGTGTTACACGTGCAGTGCACCAATTGTAGGTTGGTTACACGTGCAGTGCATCAAGTATAGATGGGTGACACGTGCAGTGCACTGCGAATAGTTTGGTTTCCCTTGTAGTTCACTAAGTTCAGATGGGTTTCATGTGCAGTGCACTAAGTTCAGATGGGTTTCATGTGCAGTGCACTTAGTTCAGATGAGTTACACGTGCAGTACATCAGGTACAGATGGGTTTCAGGTGCAGTACATCAAATACAGATGGGTTACACGTGCAGTGCAGTGAGTGTAGGTATCTTTCACTTGAAGAACAACAAGTTGATTGGGTTTCATGTGCAGTGCACTAAGTTCAGATGGGTTACACGTACAGTGCACCAAGTACAGATGAGTTACACATGCATTGCATCAAGTACAGATTTGTTACACGTTCAGTGCACTAATTGTAGATAGGTTACACGTGCAGTGCACAAAGTACAAATGAGTTGCACGGGCAGTGCATCAAGTACACATGGGTTACACTGCAATGCACTGATTGTAGATGGGTTACACGTGCACGTGCATCAAGTACAGATGGGTTACACGTGCACGAGCGTCAAGTACAGATTTCTAACACTTGCAGTGCACTAAGTGTAGGTGGGTTGCACGTGCACGTGCATCAAGTACAGATGGGTTACACGTGCACGTACATCAAGTACAAATAGGTCACACGTGCAGTGCACTGAGTGTAGGTGGGTTACACGTGCACGTGCATCAAGTACAGATCGGTTTCACGGGCAGTGCATTGAATGTAGGTGGGTTACACACGTAGTGCACCATGTGTAGTCTCAATATCTGCCGAAAAATGCAAAACAGTGATGAAAATAATATGAATGTTTCCCTGAAAATCAATATGACACCAGGTGTTCGCAAAAAGGGTTAGCGTGTCCAGTTGTACCGCACTCAGCAATACTCCAGCCACACGACGGCGGCCTGTAAACAACTGAATCTCAACCAGACAATCCAGTGCATGTCGGAGTACGCCGCCACGCTCCCAATCAAGTCACCGAGTCCGAACACCTGGGTACCGTTGTTCAAAACATCCTTAGCACTACGACTGTCGTAATTCTATGTTAAGGTACGGGAGCTACGATCACCTAAGCGCTGAGATTGCTTTGTACAAGGACACCCCGGTAAACTGAATAAGCGCCTGTGAGTAAGCGCTACACATCATGGCGACCTGTACATGATTGTGTCTGGGACAGGAAGTCACGTGGGACATTAGCATCTGCAAAAAGAAAAGAACGAAATATTTCAATCCTCGAAAACATTGATGTTGTAATTTGTAGAAAGTCGATTTGAATTTAAAACAAATAATTCATCTTTGTGTGGCCTTTAATCGTTAAATGCTAATCTCTTCCATCGAGAGATCATGTCGGTGAATGTTACCTTCAAAGAAGTTTTTCTAAGATACTACAGTTAAAAATTGCAGAGTACGCAATTTAGACTTATGTGTTAATTGGACGACCTGGGATAGGCTGACTTACTGAGATACCACGCTGCAACCATATAAAGGTGTCTCCGTGGGATCTGCACAGCACTGCAGATTTCGACATGAAGGCTATCTTTTTCCTCGCTCTGGCGTCCCTCTTTGTCCTTGGTGCCGTTGGTGAGTCCGTGTCTCCTTTTATTTAGACAATAAGAGATTTATGTATCTATGCTCGTTTAATTTGTTTTCTGCAGTTGTTGTATACATTGTTCATATGTACTGATACAATGTATAACAATGACGAATACCTTATTCTATAGTACTTATGGGATGGCTACAGACAGCCAATATGTAACAACGGTATTTGAAAGGCTAACCCATCATACAAGATGTTATAAGGGTCTTTTTACGATTTGAATTATTGAAATAATGAGCAAATGTTTGGAATCAGAATTTGTTATGAGGTGAGAGGAAATGGGTTTTAACGTCGCGTCAAAGATTATTACACGTCTGTAGTAGGGGCCTGAAGTTAGCAGCGGGTTCGTTATTCGTTATTCGTTTTTCGAATAACGAAAAACAAACCAGCACTGGGTTCGTTATTCAAAGGCTGTATATTAAACTACAGAAATGTGGTCAAATACACTGAAACTCATTTAATATATGACAGCAGGTTCGTCTTACATCATCATCAAAAAGCTGTTTAGTTATTCAGTACTTTTGAATAACGAAAAATTAAACTGCAGCATTTTAGTTTTCAGTTCATATCCAACAAATTGACGAATGTGAGGTAGTCTTATTTCTGTTCAAGCAGTTTTTAGTTACTAAGTGCTGTCCACCAACTGGAATCTAAACAGCACCACTCATCTTTTGTCAAAAACACTATTCAGTCGGATTCTTTCCGGCAGTTTATGGATGAATAATAACGAACTAAAAGGGGATAGATCAAACTGTATTCAATTTGTTTGTAGGAAAGGGTTATAATACCACTTACACTCTTGTATGATAATTTTCATTACAGTTAAATGTAGTGTGTTACCCAGACAGTATTTTCTATAAAATGTCTTTCGTAAGATTGCAGTTATGTTCATTCTATAGTTAAATTTGTTATAAAGTTATATACGTCACAATGCAAAACTGATCTATCTGACTGCTATAATACTTAATAGCAATGTATCTAAACAGACAATGTACAGTTATGTTTACTGAAGTCTTGAACTCTACTGAACAATAATCTAAGTTTACTGCACTATGCAAATAATTGTCTAGAACTGTGCAAACAAACGTGAGGTTAACGTGTCACCTATATGATGAATACAATCATGGGATCCATTCCAGGTCGTAGTCAACGATCAAAGTTACAAACCCAAACAAATCTAATGTCATAGTATCAGACATTCGGAGAGTAGTAAGACATCTTACTGCAGTTGTGTGATATGTCATCACCATTTACTGACCAGTCATGTAATAATGAAAACATAGATACATTGTAAGACTCTGTTCTATAGTGGGTGATGATGGACACTGACCAGAAGCGGTTTTTTTCTGTGGGAACGGATATAGGTGGTGTGGTTGCAGATACAGTGGCAGGGTCTACGTGCAGAGGCCACACTCATTATACAATTAGATTTTCCTATATTTGTTAATTTGACCTTAAATACAGTCAATATTTAATCAGGGCTACTTCTGCAAAGGGTTTCCCACAATTTAAGTCTTTATTGTAAATACGTTCATAAATAAAAACAATAGCAGATTCTTTATTCCATTTATTTATATGTTTTCTTGGACATGAACTGAATAACGAACCCGGTGCTGGTTAGTTTTCCTTATTCAAAAGTATTGAATAGCTTAACAGTTGTTGGGAGATTGACCATAGACTATCTTATATTTAATAGAATTGTTGGACATAAACTAAATAACGAACCCGGTATTTGAACACACTACTGTAGTTGTTTAATATACAGCCTTTGAATAACGAACCCGGTGCTGGCTTGTTTTTCGTTATTCGAAAAACGATTAACGAACCCACTGGAAATACGGTATCTTATACAATGTATTTGTTATACCAAGTCTGAATAACGAACCCGGTGCTGGTTTGTTTTTCGTTATTCAAAAGTACTGAATAACTAAACAGCTTTTGAATGATGATGTAAGACGAACCTGCTGTCATATATTAAATGAGTTTCAGTGTATTTGACCACATTACTGTAGTTTAATATACAGCCTTTGAATAACGAACCCGGTGCTGGCTTGTTTTTCGTTATTCGAAAAACGAATAACGAATAACGAATCCGCTGCTAACTTCAGGCCCCTTCTGTAGTGACGTAGTGCCATGAAAAGTTACCCCAGAGATATATATGTTATAAGGATTATACATTTTTGTATTTAACACTTGCATGTCATGGACACCAAGAAGAGACTGAAACGGCTCGACTAGGTTGATTTAAGAGGCTTTTAGGAATCGTTTTTTTATAGTATTTGAACATGGAAATCTTTGACCCTAGGTGATTTTCTGAAGATTTTTTCTCTTTAAAATTTAAATAACATCGGCCGTTTTCAATTATTTTTGCCATTCTTTTATATTGTTTATCATCCCAGAAGAAAGTATAGTCCATTTGTACGTTTTAGTACCACTATTTCAAAGATTTCTGTAAATAATCAAGTATGACGTTTTCAGTTGAAAAAGAGGAGACCTTATCCCTACTTGTCCTTTGCTTAGCAGGATTGTTGAGCATGCTCCAGAACAGTCAAAGTTGAGTTATTTGTCTTTGAAAGCATGCGAACAAGGGATCTTATGGTTTACGAACGAATGTTTCCGTATGATTTAATTAGTTTCATATTGAAATAGCAACATTATCTGGTACAAAAGGGACAGTAGGTAGACGGTGCTGGGATCCGTGGAGGTTTGATCAGTTGTGTGTCTTCTTACGTTGGTGTTAAATGAGCTCCCTTCCGGTTTCAGAAGCCCAGACTGGGTGTGGCATCATTAACGTATGTGTCGAGGACAGGGTCTGCGCCCTTGAGTGCCCCGGATGTAATGGCACCCCACGCTGCGTCCACACAGGCCTCATCGGCCAATGCCAATGTGACAGCACCTAGGACCGCTGGGTAGCCTGGGTAGGTGTCCGACTGACTTCTCACTACAGCTGTCTCAGTCAAAACACTCACTACAGCTGTCTCAGACAAAACACTCACTACAACTGTCTCAGACAAAACACTCAACGCAGCTGTCTCAGACAAATCACTCACAACAGCTGTCTCAGACAAAACACTCCACACAGCTGTCTCAGACAAAACACTCACTACAACTGTCTCAGACAAAACACTCCACACAGCTGTCTCAGACAAAACACTCACTACAACTGTGTCAGACAAAACACTCACTACAACTGTCTCAGACAAAACACTCCACACAGCTGTCTCAGACAAAACACTCACTACAGCTGTCTCAGACAAGACACTCACTACAGCTGTCTCAGACAAAACACTCACTACAACTGTCTCAGACAAAACACTCCACACAGCTGTCTCAGACAAAACACTCCACACAGCTGTCTCAGAAAAATCACTCACAACAGCTGTCTCAGGCAAGACACTCACTACAGCTGTCTCAGACAAAACACTCACTACAACTGTCTCAGACAAAACACTCCACACAGCTGTCTCAGACAAAACACTCCACACAGCTGTCTCAGACAAAACACTCCACACAGCCGTCTCAGACAAAACACTCCACACAGCTGTCTCAGGCAAGACACTCACTACAACTGTCTCAAACAAAACACTCACAACAGCTGTCTCAAAGAAAACACTCCCACGGTGGTCACAGACAAAACACTCACGTTGTACAGTCAAACCATCAAGTTAGAACTATGTATCGTCACACCATCAGGCTGGAAGTATGTATCGTCACACCATCAGACTAGAACTATGTATCGTCACACCATCAGACTAGAACTATGTATCGTCACACCATCAGACTAGAACTATGTATCGTCACACCATCAGACTGGAACTATGTTTCGTCACACCATCAGACTAGAACTATGTATCGTCACTCCATCAGGCTAGAACTATGTATCGTCACACCATCAGACTAGAACTATGTATCGTCACACCATCAGACTAGAACTATGTATCGTCACACCATCTGACTATAACAATGTATCGTCACACCATCAGACTAGAACTATGTATCGTCACACCATCAGACTAGAACTATGTATCGTCACACCATCTCACTATAACAATGTATCGTCACACCATCAGACTGGAACTATGTTTCGTCACACCATCAGACTAGAACTATGTATCGTCACTCCATCAGGCTAGAACTATGTATCGTCACACCATCAGACTAGAATTATGTATCGTCACACCATCAGACTAGAACTATGTATCGTCACACCATCTGACTATAACAATGTATCGTCACACCATCAGACTAGAACTATGTATCGTCACACCATCAGACTAGAACTATGTATCGTCACACCATCTCACTATAACAATGTATCGTCACACCATCAGACTAGAACTATGTATCGTCACACCATCAGACTAGAACTATGTATCGTCATTCCATCAGGCTAGAACTATGTATCGTCACACCATCAGACTAGAACTATGTATCGTCACACTATCAGACTAGAACTATGTATTGTCACACCATCAGACTAGAACTATGTATCGTCACACCATCAGACTAGAACTATGTATTGTCATACCATCAGACAAGAACGTTGTACCATCAGGCAAGAGTTGTGTATCGTCAAACTACCACGCTTGAGTTGTCATAAACTGTTCTCTATTTTCAGGTATGTTTTCTCTGATGGTGCCGGCAGACAAAGTGAATATTTGATGTACGAATGTACACAGAATAAATCCACGTCTCTGATGTAAATATGTGTAGTGTTGCTTCTGTGACAATTTTCATCAGGGCGACACGTTCAGTGTACCTAGGGTCTTAATGGTTAATAGTGCCCGTGCATCAAGTGTCGATGGGTTACTCATGCAGTAAATCACGTACAGATGGGTGACACGTGCAGTGCACCAAGTACAAATGTGTGACACATGCAGTGCACCAATTGTAGGTTGGTTACCCATGCAGTAAATCACGTACAGATGGGTGACACGTGCAGTGCACTGCGAATAGTTGGGTTTCACTAGTAGTGCACCAAGTTCAGATGGGTTTCATGTGCAGTGCACTTAGTTCAGATGAGTTCCACGTGCAGTACATTAGGTACAGATGGGTTTCAGGTGCAGTACATCAAATGCAGATGGGTTACACGTGCAGTGCAGTGAGTGTAGGTATCTTTCACTTGAAGTACACCAAGTCGATTGGGTTTCATGTGCAGTGCACCAAGTTCAGATGGGTTACCCGGGCAGTGCAATGAATGTAGGTGGGTTACACACGTAGTGCACCATGTGTAGTCTCAATATCTGCCGAAAAATGCAAAACAGTGATGAAAATAATATGAATGTTTCCCTGAAAATCAATATGACACCAGGTGTTCGCAAAAAGGGTTAGCGTGTCCAGTTGTACCGCATTCAGCAATACTCCAGCCACACGACGGCGGCCTGTAAACAACTGAATCTCAACCAGACAATCCAGTGCATGTCGGAGTACGCCGCCACGCTCCCAATCAAGTCACCGAGTCCGAACACCTGGGTACCGTTGTTTAAAACATCCTTAGCACTACGACTGTCGTAATTCTATGTTAAGGTACGGGAGCTACGATCACCTAAGCGCTGAGATTGCTTTGTACAAGGACACCCCGGTAAACTGAATAAGCGCCTGTGAGTAAGCGCTACACATCATGGCGACCTGTACATGATTGTGTCTGGGACAGGAAGTCACGTGGGACATTAGCATCTGCAAAAAGAAAAGAACGAAATATTTCAATCCTCGAAAACATTGATGTTGTAATTTGTAGAAAGTCGATTTGAATTTAAAACAAATAATTCATCTTTGTGTGGCCTTTAATCGTTAAATGCTAATCTCTTCCATCGAGAGATCATGTCGGTGAATGTTACCTTCAAAGAAGTTTTTCTAAGATACTACAGTTAAAAATTGCAGAGTACGCAATTTAGACTTATGTGTTAATTGGACGACCTGGGATAGGCTGACTTACTGAGATACCACGCTGCAACCATATAAAGGTGTCTCCGTGGGATCTGCACAGCACTGCAGATTTCGACATGAAGGCTACCTTTTTCCTCGCTCTGGCGTCCCTCTTTGTCCTTGGTGCCGTTGGTGAGTCCGTGTCTCCTTCTATTTAGACAATAAGAGATTTATGTATCTATGTTCGTTTAATTTGTTTTCTGCACAGTTGTTGTATACATTGTTCATATGTACTGATACAATGTATAACAATGACGAATACCTTATTCTATAGTACTTATGGGATGGCTACAGCAAGCGAACACGTAACAACGGTATTTGAAAGGCTAACCCATCATACAAGATGTTATAAGGGTCTTTTTACGATTTGAATTATTAAAATAATGAGCAAATGTTTGGAATCAGAATTTGTTATGAGGTGAGGGGAAATGGGTTTTAACGTCGCGTCAAAGATTATTACACATCTGTAGTGACGTATTGCCATGAAAAGTTACCAGAGATATATATGTTATAAGGATTATACATTTTGGTATTTAACACTTGCATGTTATGGACACCAAGAAGAGACTGACACGGCTCGACTAGGTTGATTAAAGAGGCTTTTAGGAATATTTTTTATAGTATTTGAACATGGAAATCTTTGACCCAAGTTGATTTTCTGAAAATATTTTCTCTTTAAATTTAAATAACATTGGCCGTTTTCAATTATTTTTGCCATTCTTTTATATTGTTTATCATCCCAGAAGAAAGTAAAGTCCATTTGTACGTTTTAGTACCACTATTTCAAAGATTTCTGTAAATAATCAAGTATGACGTTTTCAGTTGAAAAAGAGGAGACCTTATCCCTACTTGTCCTTTGCTTAGCAGGATTGTTGAGCATGCTCCAGAACAGTCAAAGTTGAATTATTTGTCTTTGAAAGCATGCGAACAAGGGATCTTATGGTTTACGAACGAATGTTTCCGTATGATTTAATTAGTTTCATATTGAAATAGCAACATTATCTGGCACAACAGGGACAGTAGGTAGACGGTGCTGGGGTCCGTGGAGGTTTGATCAGTTGTGTGTCTTCTTACGTTGGTGTTAAATGAGCTCCCTACCGGTTTCAGAAGCCCAGACTGGGTGTGGCCTCATTACCGTATGTGTCGAGGACAGGGTCTGCGCCCTTGAGTGCCCCGGATGTAGTGGCACCCCACGCTGCGTCATAACAGTCCTCCTCGGCCAATGCCAATGTGACAGCACCTAGGACCGCTGGGTAGCCTGGGTAGGTGTCCGACTGACTTCTCACTACAGCTGTCTCAGGCAAGACACTCACTACAACTGTCTCAGACAAAACACTCAACACAGCTGTCTCAGACAAAACACTCACAACAGCTGTCTCAGTCAAAACACTCCACACAGCTGTCTCAGACAAAACACTCCACACAACTGTCTCAGTCAAAACACTCCACACAGCTGTCTCAGGCAAGACACTCCACACAACTGTCTCAGACAAAACACTCCACACAGCTGTCTCAGACAAAACACTCCACACAGCTGTCTCAGACAAAACACTCCACACAGCTGTCTCAGCCAAGACACTCACAACAGCTGTCTCAAAGAAAACACTCCACACAGCTGTCTCAGACAAAACACTCAACACAGCTGTCTCAGACAAAACACTCCACACAGCTGTCTCAGTCAAAACACTCACAACAGCTGTCTCAGGCAAGACACTCACTACAACTGTCTCAGACAAAACACTCCACACAGCTGTCTCAGACAAAATAGTCACTACAGCTGCCTCAGGTGAGGTGAATTGGGATTTAACGTGGCGTCCAAGATTATTGCACTTATATAGCGACGTGCATGCACGCGCGTGTGTGTGTGGCTGCTTGTACTAGTCCGGACTTATGCCGATTTATAGTGCTAGCACACTGAGATACCATGCCGCAGTTTAACATGAATACGGCTGTCTCAAAGAAAACACTCACAACAGCTGTCTCAGACAAAACACTCCACACAGCTGTCTCAAAGAAAACACTCCACACAGTTGTCTCAGACAAAACACTCACAACAGCTGTCTCAGACAAAATACTCACAACAGCTGTCTCAGACAAAACACTCCACACAGTTGTCTCAGACAAAACACTCACAACAGCTGTCTCAGACAACACACCCACAACAGCTGTCTCCAACGAAACACTCCCACGGTGGTCACAGACAAAACACTCACGTTGTACAGTCAAACCATCAAGTTAGAACTATGTATCGTCACACCATCAGGTAAGAACTGTGTATCGTCACACCATCAGGCTGGGACTATGTATCGTCACACCATCAGACTAGAACGCTGTATCGTCACACCATCAGACTTGAACTATGTATCGTCACACCATCAGACTGGAACTATGTATCGTCACACCATCAGACTAGAACTATGTATCGTCACACCATCAGATTAGAACTATGTATCGTCACACCATCAGACTAGAACTATGTATCGTCACACCATCAGACTGGAACTATGTATCGTCACACCATCAGACTAGAACTATGTATCGTCACACCATCAGATTAGAACTATGTATCATCACACCATCAGACTGGAACTATGTATCGTCACACCATCAGATTAGAACTATATATCGTCACTCCATCAGGCTAGAACTATGTATCGTCACACCATCAGACTAGAACTATGTATCGCCACACCATCAGACTAGAACTATGTATCGTCACACCATCAGACTATAACAATGTATCGTCACACCATCAGACTAGAACAATGTATCGTCACACCATCAGACTAGAACAATGTATCGTCATTCCATCAGGCTAGAACTATGTATCGTCACACCATCAGACTAGAACTATGTATCGTCACACCATCAGACTAGAACTATGTATTGTCACACCATCAGACTAGAACTATGTATCGTCACACCACCAGGCTAGAACTATTTATAGTCATACCATCAGACAAGAACGTTGTACCATCAGGCAAGAGTTGTGTATCGTCAAGCTATCGCGCTTAAGTTGTCATAAACTGTTCTCTATTTTCAGGTACGTTTTCTCTGATGGTGCCGGCAGACAAAGTGAATATTTGATGTACGAATGTACACAGAATAAATCCACGTCTCTGATGTAAATATGTGTAGTGTTGCTTCTGTGACAATTTTCATCAGGGCGACACGTTCAGTGTACCTAGGGTCTTAATGGTTAATAGTGCCCGTGCATCAAGTGTCGATGGGTTACTCATGCAGTAAATCACGTATAGATGGGTGACAAGTGCAGTGCACCAAGTACAAATGTGTTACACATGCAGTGCACCAATTGTAGGTTGGTTTCACTAGTAGTGCACCAAGTTCAGATGGGTTTCATGTGCAGTGCACTTAGTTCAGATGAGTTACACGTGCAGTACATCAGGTACAGATGGGTTTCAGGTGCAGTACATCAAATACAGATGGGTTACACGTGCAGTGCAGTGAGTGTAGGTATCTTTCACTTGAAGTACACCAAGTCGATTGGGTTTCATGTGCAGTGCACCAAGTTCAGATGGGTTACACGTACAGTGCACCAAGTACAGATGAGTTACACGTGCATTGCATCAAGTACAGATTTGTTACACGTGCAGTGCACTAATTGTAGATAGGTTACACGTGCAGCGCACAAAGCACAAATGAGTTACATGTGCAGTGCATCAAGTTCAGATGGGTTACACTGCAGTGCACTGATTGTAGGTTGGTTACACGTGCACGTGCATCAAGTACAGATGGGTTACACGTGCACGTGCATCAAGTACAGATAGGTAACACGTGCAGTGCACTGAGTGTAGGTGGGTTACACGTGCACGTGCATCAAGTACAGATGGGTTACACGAGCAGTGCACTGAATGTAGGTGGGTTACACACGTAGTGCACCATGTGTAGTCTCAATATCTGCCGAAATATGCAAAACAGTGATGAAAATAATATGAATGTATCCCTGAAAATCAATTTGACACCAGGTGTTCGCATAAAGGGTTAGTGTGTCCAGTTGTACCGGTAGCACCCGCCACTCAAGTATTTTTTGTCTGTTGGCTCGTGCCGCACTCAGCAATACTCCAGCCACACGACGGCGGCCTGTAAACAACTGAATCTCAACCAGACAATCAAGTGCATGTCGGAGAACGCCGCAAAGCTCCCAATCAAGTCACCGAGTCCGAACACCCGGGAGTAGTTGTGTACAGCGGTACAGGACCGCTCCTGGCTTCTGATTGGTCAGGGCCCATCAGGGCATGATGGGACCTGCGCGCGCATCTAAGATGGAGGCCCATCCGTTTCCGGTGGCGTGCGCATCCAAGATGGCGTCGCATCCGTGTCCGGTGTCTAGCGCACCTCCAAGAGGGCGTCGCCTCCGTGTCCGGTGGCGTGCGCACCTCCAAGAGGACGTTGCATCCGTTTTCCGGGGGAGGAGGAGGGAGGGAAGGGGAAAAAAACCAGGGAAGCGGTTTGTAAAAGGTGAACAAGAAAAGAGTTTTGTTGTTGTTGTTGTTCTAAACATAGAAAAGGCGGTGGTGGTGGTGGTGGAGGGAGGGAGGAAGGGAGGGGAGGAGGAGGCGGGTTCATGGTTTGGGGGTTTGAGGGTCGTCAAAGCAAAGGATGAAAGCATTCTTTCGGGAGAGATGGGTGGCCCTGAAAAGGGCCGTTGGAAAACAAACTGGAAACTGGAAACGACAGGAAAAGGCAGGAACACTGGAACACTGGAAAACTGGAACACTGGAAAAACTGGAAACGATGGGAAACTGGAAAAAAAACAGTGGAGCAGCATGGCCTATGCGTTAGTCACTTTGTTCAGATGATCTATCTTCTTCATCCTCTACTTCCATCTCATCCTCGGACTGAAGGTGTCGTCGGCGCTTTGAAGCGTGTTTTCTTGAGGGGCTTCTGTTCCGTTTTCTTTTCTCTAGACGAGGTGTGATGCCTTCACCGAGTTGTGTGAGGCATTCTTTTAGGTCGAGGACATCGGCATGCATGTCTTCTATGAGATGAAGCACTTGTGTCATGGGTGTCACGGGTGCCATGGGTGCCACGGATGCCACGGGTGTCGACGTGGACGGTGTTGCTGACGTTTTCTTTCGACTAGGTTCTGGGAAATCTGCAGCGAAATGACCCACGACTTGGCAGTTGTAACAGGGGCGCTGGGGTGTCTTCTTTCGACTGGGTTCTGGGCAATCTGCAGCGAAATGACCCATGACTTGACAGTTGTAACAGGGGCCCAGGTTCTGCTTCTCTTGACTGTTCATCTTCGGACAGACATAGTGACGGTGACCTTGAGCGTGACACTGGAGGCATGTCACTTCAGGGCAGTACAGGTAACTGTGACTGTCGGTCTGGCACTTCATACAACTGTATCGAACTGGCATGGTTGGTTTCATAGAATGCAGTGTGTGAGTGGCTTCGCTCTTGTTTTGTTTTATAGGAAAGCCACTGACACCCTGCTTCCTGATTGGTTCCCCAGGCAGCACCCCCGATTGGTTCGTTCTGGTGCCTGGCCTACACCTCGGTTTTCCAAAACGGACCGACCCCTGTGTTTCTTTTCCATAGGAAATGGATTTTACCATGGGAGAGAAAGCACAACCCCAGTTCGGCCAATCAGAGCCAAGCATGGTCCGAGCGCGGTCTCTGATTGGTCGACAACACAGGCTTTGGATTGGTCCGATTTCGATCCTGTTTTTATCGAGGTGTGCATTTCGATCCTGTTTTGTTTTTTTCTTCATCCTACAGACAACATAACACTACTATTGGTTCAACTTTTTTTTAATTCCCCTGATCACATGAACCAACACAACAAAACAAAAGTCACAGGATGAGGGGGGACATCCCTGTGATTTTTGTGAACACGAGGGGTGACCACGGGGGTGACCACGAGGGTGACCACGAGGGTATGAACGTCTGTACACTTTGAAAAAAAAGAAACTTTGTCACTTGGGGTGAACAAGACACTCGACTCTTCTCTTCCGTGCTTCTTGGGACACCAAACGTCTGTATTTTTCGTTCACTTCTCCATCAGGACAAAACACACACAAGTATTCGCAGGGGACTTTGGCGTGCTTCAGATGTTCTTTCCAGGGTTGGTCTGTGGCTTCCCATTGGCAGAGTGTCACACCGCAGCAATAACAGATAACACGGTCACCTCGTCCTGGATAGAAATAGCCAGCCATGGCCATGTCATAAGGGGTCTTGGTCATCTGTTTAGGCCACGTTTGAAAAGACCTCAGACGTTCTTGAAATGAATCATAGTTGGGATGAGAAGGATGACAAAAGGTGTAAGAAGGAAAAGGTCTCTCCAGAATGTCACTGAGTCGCCATGTGTCGTCCATCAAGAGTGTGTCGTCCATAAAGAGTGGGCGTTTTCTCGCTTCTTGTTCTCCCGCCTTTTCAGACACCCACTCGGTATCCGTGACGACATCTCGGGAGGATGACATGGCATTCATAGAACGTCTTTGCTCCATGATGACTGTGACTTCACTGAAAGAAGGTCTGAGGGTTCGCCTGCTTTTATGATACTCTCCACCCTACCCCCTTCAACGGAAGGTCATAACCTTAGCCTCCACCTCCTCCTCCTCATCCACCTCATCACGTGACGTCATCCTGTGTTTGGGCTGACTGACACACGGCATGATACATGACATGACACATGACATGACACACGGTGGTAGTGGTGATGTGTACTGGAATGACTGACACCAGGCAGCTGATCTTTCAAGCATGGCCTTTCTCTTTTATCTATTTTTTATTCCTTACTTTTATCTTTCTCTTTTACAACGAGCATGTGCACTGACATGACAGACGCACAGACAGACAGACAGACAGACAACGTAGACGACATCTCAACTCAACCTCTACCCTCGGTTCGGCAGTCTATTGGAGTTGAGATCAATCAAAACACAAAGAGTCAGTTCAATCATTCACTGTTTAATAATGAACAATGACAACCAGATACATTAGAAATACGAAAAGACAATGGAGGAGGGAGTGCTTTGCATGTCCCTACAACAACAACAACAACAACAACACGACAACGTTTCCTCTTCCATCTTCAAGCTCTTCTATCTTCAAGCTCTTCTATCTTCAAGCTCTTCGAGTGAAGATGGATCACCCTAAGATGTGGTCCTCAATCAAACATGTGAGAGGTCCATCAGTTAAACACGTACAGTCTATGGCCTCCCTGAAACAGACATGACACATCACTTGACCACTGTTGCAGCTTACGTGTTGTAAAGCTCTTCGAGTGAAGATGAGGATCACCATAAGATGTGGCCCTCCATCATACTGTCCCAAACAGGTCCCGAACATGTGAGAGGCCCATCAGTAAAACAAGTACAGTCTATGGCCTCCCTGAAACAGACATGACACATCACTTGGCCACTGTTGCAGCTTATGTATCTTAACATGTTGTTGTGTCGGCAAGCACTACATTCACGTTGTAGGGGAGTGAGTTGAGCTTCTCCATAAGGATCCTGGTCAACGTTGTCATCGTCGCAAACCATGGGCATACCTGAGGAGAAGACATGAACATCTTCCGGTGATGCTGGTGACCAAGAAGCATCAAGCAGGGGGAGCGTGTCCAGATCCATGGAAGGGAGAGTTGCCAGCTTGAGCGCTTCATGATCATCACTGTCACGGGTCGTCATCGTCACAGGTGCATTCGGTGAATAGGTGGGCTCCCGAAGGGTTTGTTCCCACCACTGTTCTAGCACGGACTGGGCTGAACTGACATCTGGGGTCCTGTCAATCATAGGACAGAGTCAATCATGTGAATAGTCATATTCATCATCAACATCATGATCAACATCAACATCATCATCACATCAAGAATGACTGAGACAAAGAAGAGCATGGTACTTACAGCTGTTCTTGATGAGAGATCTTCAGAGATAATTTCTTCCGTGATCGTCTTTTTGCAGGTGTTGCAGGTGTTGCAGGTTTAAAAAAGGATGTCCCCTTCGTTTCGGTGTCTGTTGCCGCTGCTGTTGTTGCTGCTGTAGTGGTGGTGGTGACTGGTGCTATTGTGAGGGTGGTGGTGGGTGTTGCTGCTGCCGTGGTGACAACAGCTGCTGTGGTGGTGGTGGTGGATGCTGCTGCTGCTGCTGCTGGTTTGCTGGGGTTTTTTTCTGGATCTTCTTTATCGTCTTCTTCAGTGCTACTTCTTGGGTTCAGTCAGTTTCTTCATCTTTGAACGTATCTTGGCGAACACGTCGTCTGCCTTTATCTTGGCACACAACATGTCGTACACTTCACCCCATAGTTCAGCAGTCATGTCACCGTTCTCATCTCCACTCGCTTGACCACTCATGTCGCTCCGTGTCTTGGCATTCAACTGTTTCGACATGATGTTGTCCGGAATTTCTGTTCGTTGTTTTTTCTTTCCAAGTCTTCACGGATGTGTGTCAACACTTGAAGGTACTCTCTCCAAACACGTGTTTCTTCCAGATAAAACGCCAACAGCCAACACAACGTGAGGAACATCAATCAGAGGGACTAGGTCCGTTCAGTGAAAAGTGATGACCGGAGAGCGTTGGCCGTATTAAAAAGCACGGACGTCCTGCTTTCTGATTGGTCCGTTCCGGTGTGTGGTCTGAGTCTCAATTTTTCCAAACTGGAACGACCCTTGTGTTTCTTTTCCATAGGGTTAGGCTTGTAGCGTGAGAGAGAAAGCACAACCTCGGTTCGACCAATCAGAGCCCACCATGGCCTGAGCGCGGCCTCTGATTGGTCGACAACCAAGGCTTCTGATTGGTCAGATTTCGATCCGTTTTTTCTGTAGGTGTCCATGTCGATACAGTTTCGATCCGTTGTAACACCACAATGGCATGACAAATTTATAGAAAGTCGTCTCTGTACCCAAAGGGAGCGTGTCTACAGGCAGCCCTGTGGTTTCGTCGTAGACAAGACGTCGCTTGTCGTACACGGTACGATAGTCTTTTTGGGTGGGTCGGGTCACAAGAGCGTTTTCGTACCGAGGTCCTTTTCGAATGATGTGATGAGGGTAATCCAAACTGATTTTTTCTCCCTCTTTCCCAGCCTGTTGGCCCAGTATCAGTCCTTTCATGGTGTCAAAGTTGAGATGTTGTTGGTTTCTGTAATTCAATGTGAACCCTCGCACAATGCAGGTCGTGGGCGTTCCATTGGGTCTGGGGTTCATTAACCCATAGCCATAGTTTTTGGGGCCTCCTGACACAAACGTCTTGATGGTGTTTCCGTCCAGTTCATCTGTAAACTCACCCAACGAATGACCCAGCTCTGGATTCGCGTCGTGGGGTCGATGAATGTAAATGACGCTGTCCGTGTCAAAGTACAAGACCCTGCGACCCACCAGGGCAAGGGTCTCGTACAGCTTGAGACGTGCTGGGCCGTGACCCAAGCAGCGATGGCGACATTGAAATGAGAATGAGGGGTTTGGAATTCTTTCTGCTGTGCATAGGTCACTTCCACCATGTGTTCGTTGACAATGGTGACATCCTCGATGGTATTGGGTTCATTCCTCCACAAGGCAAAGTACTGTCCGTTGTCCAAACTTGCCCCAGAGCGAATTCAGTTGCATTTTGGAAATCGTGCGACGTCCTGGATTTTTTTCGATGTGATCCTTGTCCAACCGAATGCCTTCTTTGTCGTAGATCTCCTGGATGTAAGCATCGTGATCGTACATCCTTCAGGGTATCCGCTGGCTTCGAGCTTCTCCTTGAAATGACGATGGATATAAGTGTCAAAGAGTCCTACTTGCTGGGTGTCGGGGTCATGCTGTGCAAAGGTGTCAAAATGCCAAACGTCGTAGATCTGAAGCACCTGGTAGTCATACTTCTTCACGGCTTCCTGGAGTTCTACAGTGGCGTACGTGCCCACCCATGACCTCTCTTCATCCGTGTGCTTGCAGGGGGAGTCTGACCGGATATGGGCACACGTACGGCACGAAGGACAGAACAGTTGATGGAGAAGGGTCGGGTGTTCCGTGGGAAACGCTACGGTCTTACAAATGTAAGGATAAAGGGAACAAATATCGATGAACTTGATGGTTTCACCTTCTTGGGCTTCGTAGCATAATCGCGTGGCATTGATGCGTCCTCCATAGAAGGCGTCGCAAGGGGGTTGAGCGGCCCAGGGACGTGGATACAGTGGGGCCCCTGCAAGAAAGCTCGCAGAGTGGAGTCCTCCTGTTGCATTTTTGTAAACTCGTGCTCCCACAGGGTGACGATCCGTTTCACCTCAGGGTGTTGACTCAAGAGACTCAAGCGGTAGTGGGTGTCGATATAACGGGCTCCCAACGACGTGCCCAGGACGGGATGAGGTTCTCCACGTTGGGTCTTGTGACAGGCCTGGCACCCATGCCAGAAACAGCCCAGGAATTCGTAGATGGTGCCTGTACGGATGTTGACCCTCTCCACACCTGAACTCTTTTTCACCTCCATTCCTGGCGTGCTGGAGATGCAGATGGGGGTCCGTTTCCATCAGATAATGGAGCCAGTGCATACAGGCCTGGGAATAGTTTCTTTTGGGTTGGTAGCCTTGAGGTGGAAGAATAGCGATGGTATTGGGTTTCAGGTCGTGTTTTCGGAAGGATTTCATGGTGAACGCAGCAGCTGTCATCACCTCTACAAAGGGATCCATGCCAACCGAGTTGATGGCGTTCTGAAGTCGGCGCATCCCCGTCTAAAAATGTCCACATCGCTCTGGCAGTAGGCTAAAAGTTCTCCTTGTAAGTCGAACAAAGCTCCTTCTTGCACTTTTTGGGTATGCCACTGGAGGAAAGCTGTGCGTTCTGCGGGAGACATGCCATCGGTATCGTACATAACGGCTGGTGGATAGGGACCTCTGTAGGACTGGTTGGCTTCGGTATTGAAAATACCCTTTCTTCAGTTCTTTCAGCCCAAAGCTCTTTGGAAATGCTTTCAGGGGGTAAGGTATGAAATTTAAACTGTCTTCGAAACACAACCGTCGGAGGGTCACCTGCAAAATTTGTTGACCATTTCGAATCTTGGTGGGGAGTTTCACCAGGAGAGGGGACAGGCCCTTCAGGATCAAGTGTAAATTGGTGGCGGTGTTCTTGTTCTTTGGCTTCTTTGTTTTCTCCACTTCCATGACATCTTACCCCTTCACCTCTTCCTCTTCCTCCTGCTGGGGTGATGAATGTCGTTGACGTTTTGAAGAGTGGTTTCTTGAGGGGGTTCCATCACGTTTTCTTTTCCCCAGCTGGGCTGTTGTCCCCTTGCGTGTGCTGTCCTCCTCTTCCTCCTGGTTCCAGCGTGGTCAACCACACACACACATCATGTCGCGTGGTGGGGCCTCGAAACACGATCTCACGGCTGGGACCATACCCTTCTTCTCTCCATGGACAGTGTTCGCACAAGTCCTTGCTCACTTCACTGATGCACCGTCCACATCCCAACTGCACCACACACAAATTTGGAATGTGTTCCCCCGTGTCTTGCATGCATTCAAAATCATAGAAGACGCATTGGACATTGTCTCGTAGGTGATGTTGTTCCTCTTCCCCCTCTTCCCCTTCTTCCTCTCCCTCTTCCTCTCCCTCCTCAGCCTCGTTTTCTTCACGGAGACGCGTCATGTAACAGCGATGGTCTGGGGTCATGGGTTCTCGGCACACCAAGCAGGGATGTTCTTCATCTGAGCACTCGTGGTGAGCCATGGGGGACTCCAAGACGCGGACCAGCTGAAAACAGGTCGGACACCTGTGAATCGATTGACAGGCGCTGGGTTTTCCCTCTGACGGTGACTGGAGATGTCGTGTTTAACACTGTTGATTTGGGAACCAACGTTGACATGTCAAGCAAGGGATCCCGTGCTCTTCCTTGGGTCCGCAATAGCTAGAGTGGAGGCAGCGGTGGCAGCGGTATTGCTTGGTGCAGGGGTGTTTTTCGGGATGGTCGTAACGTTGGTCGCAGTGTTTGCAGTAATGGATAGAGGCATAAAAAGCTGGCATGGAAATGATGACATCGTAGTGCTGATCATGATGGTATACATGCAGCACGGTGGCATGGGGTGGAATCTCATCACACTTGTACAACAATCTCTGGTCCACCTCTTGACTGTAGACTTTCAGTTGATAATTCAGGTGGGCCAAGGCGCGTCCCACGCGTGCTAGGTCGTCCAGGCCCTGACAGGGACCTTCAGACAGGCCAAGGCGTCGAAACAAGTCCCGTGCCCATATGCCTTGAACGTCGACGCGATCCG
This sequence comes from Haliotis rufescens, assembly GCF_023055435.1. Classification (NCBI taxonomy): domain Eukaryota; kingdom Metazoa; phylum Mollusca; class Gastropoda; order Lepetellida; family Haliotidae; genus Haliotis; species Haliotis rufescens. The sequence goes on from NW_025964013.1 coordinate 6,118,790, forward strand.
TTCTCGTCAGTCTCTTTCGCTGGGCGGACCATTCTGGGGTCAGAGGGTGGGGCTTCTGGGCATAATGCTGTGCCACCACCAGGGCCCGTGCCAAACAGGAATGATCTTTGTTCTTGATCCGTACAATGCCCCTTTTGCGTGTTAAAAAGGTTTCGAGTCCAATCACGTTTTACAGCCGGAGGTGGCCACTGCCTGATCCTAGCTTGTCGGGATCTGCTACGTGTACTAAAGTCACAACCATGGTGGCATCGATGTTCAGGGCTTTGTTGGACTGTTGGACTTTTTCCACAGCATGCAAAATATTTAGCCCATGGAGATCTTCAAAGCGATGAAAGGGAATCCGTATGGGGGTGTTCAAAGCGGGATGATCGATACCTAGACCAATACGATCTCCCTTCTGGCCTGAGATCTGTTGATAAAAGTCATCGATCACTGTGTCAAATAAAGCTGGCAGTTCCATGGGAACACAGTCCGGTGGTACGGTGTCCAAGTAGTCTGGGTTGAAAGTCAAACAATACGTATGATTAGCAGTTCTTAATCGTCTGGAGCGTGTGGTATCTTTCCTCTCCAAACGATAGGGCGTACTTTGGTTGCTCGTCATGATAGCGATGCGGAGATGGACTGAACGTCTGATTTATTGACAACCCTTCCTCAAAACAGGATCGACATCTGACCAATCCGAGGCTTGGGTTGTCGACCAATCAGAAGACAGCACCAACCAATCAGAAGACAGCACCCGAGCCGAGTTATGCTTTCTCTCCCATGGTAAAATCCATTTCCTATGGAAAAGAAACACAAGGGTCGAGTCGTTTTAGAAAACCGAGGTGCAGGCCAGGCACCGGAATGAACCAATCAGTGCGTTGCGTTTTGGACCAACCAGGAAGCGGCGATTTTCGATCTGATTCTTCTCCTATAAAACAAGAGTGGATTCGAGTGGGCCAGTGTCACTTGTAAAATTTATTTACGGATGCTGATGATGCGATGTCACCGCTCTGTAACACGCCATTGCCCTATTATCTACGGTTTGAAAGAAGGCTCGCTTCGTTTGAGACGTGGCCTACGCAAATGAATCAGACTGCTGAAGAGATGGCCCATGCGGGCTTTGCCTACACAGGGGGTGCCGATGGCGTGTACTGTTTACAATGTGGGGTGCGGCTGAGACGATGGGCGCCCCACGACGATCCTTGGGTGGAACATCACAGGTGGTCCCCACACTGTGACTACCTCAGACTAACCGGCCTGGTGAAACACAAGAAGAAGCTACAGCTACACTATCTCTGCGAGGAGACGGTGAATCAGAAGAACACGAATGACGTAGCACGGCCGGCTGTCTAGGAGGACATTTCCCGTTTCCTGCGTTCCTGTTCAAGTTCCCGTTCAAGTTCCTGTTCAAGTTCCCGTTCAAGTTCCCGTTCAAGAATTATTTTATTTTATTTGTTGGACCCACAAGTGGTGCCACGTAGGGCACCCAGATGGTATACAAAGATGGTATACCCAGATGGCAACAAGTACCGCTTCGACGATCCTTGTCTTGCAATAAGATTGGACATGACGATTCTTCTTGGACAGCAGCAGAAAAGTTTTTCTTCCCTAAAAACGGCCCTTATCAGGGCCACCCATCTCACCCAAAAGACAACTTTCATCCTTTGCTTTGCCAACCCAACAATCGAAACAAAGAACCCACACCCTCCCCTAGGTCTCTTGGAGGCATACGTCTACGCGTGACACCACCATGGTACGTCTCAAAATAAAATAAATAGATATATAAATATATAAATAGAGACACGTAGTACACCACGTCAAACATCACGTGTACATGAAAACACGTGTCACAGTACGTCTGTAGACCTACACGAGTGTCAACACCTCGGTATCATTAAATAATAATAATAATTTGAAGACACACACACACATGACACTACGTTTGCATGGCAACACACAAAGTACTTGACGTTCACATCGCGACACGAAGTACATCACGTGTGCAAACGTCACGTATGTCTATCGATCTTTCTCTATCCATCTCAATACTAAATCAATGTTTGTAGTCACACACACACACACACACACACACACACACACACACACACACACACACACACACACACACATGACACCACGTTTTGCCTGACAACACGCGTGAAACACTGCGTGTGCCTGGCAACATGACGTACATCACGTAGGCATGGCATCATCATTCTATGGATCAACGTGAACGTCTGTTTGAAGACAAACACACACACACATGACATTCCGATTGGCATGGGAGTGACACAACGTACATCACGTAGGCATTCCCACGTTCATGCCTACCTATGACGGTCCCGGGTACCGTTGTTTAAAACATCCTTAGCGCTACGACTGTCGTAATTCTATGTTAAGGTACGGGAGCTACGATCACCTAAGCGCTGAGATTGCTTTGTACAAGGACACCCCGGTAAACTGAATAAGCGCCTGTGAGTAAGCGCTACACATCATGGCGACCTGTACATGATTGTGTCTGGGACAGGAAGTCACGTGGGACATTAGCATCTGCAAAAAGAAAAGAACGAAATATTTCAATCCTCGAAAACATTGATGTTGTAATTTGTAGAAAGTCGATTTGAATTTAAAACAAATAATTCATCTTTGAGTGGCCTTTAATCGTTAAATGCTAATCTCTTCCATCGAGAGATCATATCGGTGAATGTTACCTTCAAAGAAGTTTTCCTAAGATACTACAGTTAAAAATTGCAGAGTACGCAATTTAGACTTATGTGTTAATTGGACGACCTGGGATAGGCTGACTTACTGAGATACCACGCTGCAACCATATAAAGGTGTCTCCGTGGGATCTGCACAGCACTGCAGATTTCGACATGAAGGCTATCTTTTTCCTCGCTCTGGCGTCCCTCTTTGTCCTTGGTGCCGTTGGTGAGTCCGTGTCTCCTTCTATTTAGACAATAAGAGATTTATGTATCTATGCTCGTTTAATGTGTTTTCTGCACAGCTGTTGTATACATTGTTCATATGTACTGATACAATGTATAACAATGACGAATACCTTATTCTATAGTACTTATGGGATGGCTACAGCCAGCCAATATGTAACAACGGTATTTGAAAGGCTAACCCATCATACAAGATGTTATAAGGGTCTTTTTACGATTTGAATTATTAAAATAATGAGCAAATGTTATGAATCAGAATTTGTTATGAGGTGAGGGGAAATGGGTTTTAACGTCGCGTCAAAGATTATTACACGTCTGTAGTGACGTATTGCCATGAAAAGTTACCAGAGATATATATGTTATAAGGATTATACATTTTGGTATTTAACACTTGCATGTTATGGACACCAAGAAGAGACTGAAACGGCTCGACTAGGTTGATTAAAGAGGCTTTTAGGAATATTTTTTATAGTATTTGAACATGGAAATCTTTGACCCAAGTTGATTTTCTGAAAATATTTTCTCTTTAAATTAAAATAGCATCGGCCGTTTTCAATATTTTTTGCCATTCTTTTATATCGTTTATCATCCCAGAAGAAAGTATAGTCCATTTGTACGTTTTAGTACCACTATTTCAAAGATTTTTGTAAATAATCAAGTATGACGTTTTCAGTTGAAAAAGAGGAGACCTTATCCCTACTTGTCCTTTGCTTAGCAGGATTGTTGAGCATGCTCCAGAACAGTCAAAGTTAAATTATTTGTCTTTGAAAGCATGCGAACAAGTGATCTTATGGTTTACGAACGAATGTTTCCGTATAATTTGATTAGTTTCATATTGAAATAGCAACATTATCTGGCACAACAGGGACAGTAGGTAGACGGGGCTGGGATCCGTGGAGGTTTGATCAGTTGTGTGTCTTCTTACGTTGGTGTTAAATGAGCTCCCTACCGGTTTCAGAAGCCCAGAGTGGGTGTCTCCCCATTAACGTATGTGTCGAGGACAGGGTCTGCGCCCTTGAGTGCCCCGGATGTAATGGCACCCCACGCTGCGTCCACACAGGCCTCATCGGCCAATGCCAATGTGACAGCACCTAGGACCGCTGGGTAGCCTGGGTAGGTGTCCGACTGACTTCTCACTACAGCTGTCTCAGTCAAAACACTCACTACAGCTGTCTCAGTCAAAACACTCCACACAGTTGTCTCAGACAAGACACTCACTACAACTGTCTCAGGCAAGACACTCACTACAGCTGTCTCAGACAAGACACTCACTACAGCTGTCTCAGTCAAAACACTCACTACAGCTGTCTCAGTCAAAACACTCACTACAACTGTCTCAGACAAGACACTCACTACAGCTGTCTCAGGCAAGACGCTCACTACAGCTGTCTCAGACAAAATACTCACTACAGCTGTCTCAGTCAAAACACTCACTACAGCTGTCTCAGTCAAAACACTCACTACAACTGTCTCATACAAGACACTCACTACAGCTGTCTCAGGCAAGACACTCACTACAGCTGTCTCAGACAAAACACTCCACACAGCTGTCTCAGTCAAAACACTCCACACAGCTGTCTCAGACAAGACACTCACTACAACTGTCTCAGACAAAACACTCCACACAGCTGTCTCAGTCAAGACACTCACTACAACTGTCTCAGGCAAGACACTCACTACAGCTGCCTCAGACAAGACACTCCACACAGCTGTCTCAGACAAAACACTCCACACAGCTGTCTCAGTCAAAACACTCCACACAGCTGTCTCAGACAAAACACTCCACACAGCTGTCTCAGGCAAGACACTCACTACAACTGTCTCAGACAAAACACTCCACACAGCTGCCTCAGACAAAACACTCCACACAGCTGTCTCCGACAAGACACTCACTACAACTGTCTCAGACAAAACACTCCACACAGCTGTCTCAGGCAAGACACTCCACACAGCTGCCTCAGACAAGACACTCACTACAACTGTCTCAGACAAGACACTCACTACAGCTGCCTCAGACAAGACACTCACTACAGCTGCCTCAGACAAGACACTCCACACAGCTGCCTCAGACAAAACACTCCACACAGCTGTCTCAGGCAAGACACTCACTACAACTGTCTCAGACAAAACACTCACTACAGCTGTCTCAGTCAAAACACTCACTACAACTGTCTCAGACAAGACACTCACTACAGCTGCCTCAGACAAGACACTCCACACAGCTGCCTCAGACAAAACACTCCACACAGCTGTCTCAGGCAAGACACTCACTACAACTGTCTCAGACAAAACACAGCACACAGCTGTCTCAGACAAGACACTCACTACAACTGTCTCAGACAAAACACTCCACACAGCTGTCTCAGTCAAGACACTCACTACAACTGTCTCAGGCAAAACACTCACTACAGCTGCCTCAGACAAGACACTCCACACAGCTGTCTCAGACAAAACACTCCACACAGCTGTCTCAGGCAAGACACTCCACACAGCTGTCTCCGACAAGACACTCACTACAACTGTCTCAGACAAAACACTCCACACAGCTGTCTCAGTCAAGACACTCACTACAACTGTCTCAGACAAAACACTCAACACAGCTGTCTCAGTCAAAACACTCACTACAACTGTCTCAGACAAAACACTCCACACAGCTGTCTCAGACAAGACACTCACTACAACTGTCTCAGGCAAGACACTCACTACAGCTGCCTCAGACAAGACACTCCACACAGCTGCCTCAGACAAAACACTCCACACAGCTGTCTCAGGCAAGACACTCCACACAGCTGTCTCCGACAAGACACTCACTACAACTGTCTCAGACAAAACACTCCACACAGCTGTCTCAGTCAAGACACTCACTACAACTGTCTCAGACAAAACACTCCACACAGCTGTCTCAGTCAAAACACTCACTACAACTGTCTCAGACAAAACACTCACTACAACTGTCTCAGTCAAGACACTCACTACAACTGTCTCAGGCAAGACACTCCACACAGCTGTCTCAGACAAAACACTCCACACAGCTGTCTCAGGCAAAACACTCACAACAGCTGTCTCCGACAAGACACTCACTACAACTGTCTCAGACAAAACACTCCACACAGCTGTCTCAGTCAAGACACTCACTACAACTGTCTCAGGCAAGACACTCACTACAGCTGCCTCAGACAAGACACTCCACACAGCTGCCTCAGACAAAACACTCCACACAGCTGTCTCCGGCAAGACACTCACTACAACTGTCTCAGACAAAACACTCCACACAGCTGTCTCAGTCAAAACACTCACTACAACTGTCTCAGACAAAACACTCCACACAGCTGTCTCAGTCAAAACACTCACTACAGCTGTCTCAGACAAAACACTCCACACAGCTGTCACAGTCAAAACACTCACAACAGCTGCCTGTGGGTGATGTGAGGTGAAATGGGGTTTAACGTGGCGTCCAAGATTATTGCACTTGTATAACGACGTGCATGCAGGTGTGTGTGTGGCTGCTTGTACTCAAACAAAACACTCCACACAGTTGTCTCGGACAAAACACTCCACACAGCTGTCTCAGTCAAAACACTCACAACAGCTGCCTGTGGGTGATGTGAGGTGAAATGGGGTTTAACGTGGCGTCCAAGATTATTGCACTTGTATAACGACGTGCATGCAGGTGTGTGTGTGGCTGCTTGTACTCAAACAAAACACTCCACACAGTTGTCTCGGACAAAACACTCACAACAGCTGTCTCAGACAAAACACTCACAACAGCTGTCTCAAACAAAACACTCAACACAGCTGTCTCAGACAAAACACTCAACACAGCTGTCTCAAAGAAAACACTCAACACAGCTCTCTCAAAGAAAACACTCCACACAGCTGTCTCAAAGAAAACACTCCACACAGTTGTCTCTGACAAAACACTCACAACAGCTGTCTCAAACAAAACACTCACAACAGCTGTCTCAGACAAAACACTCCACACAGTTGTCTCAGACAAAACACTCACAACAGCTGTCTCAAACAAAACACTCCCACGGTGGTCACAGACAAAACACTCACGCTGTACAGTCAAACCATCAAGTTAGAACTATGTATCGTCACACCATCAGGTTAGAACTGTGTATCGTCACACCATCAGGTTAGAACTGTGTATCGTCACACCATCAGGCTGAAACTATGTATCGTCACACCATCAGACTAGAACTGTGTATCGTCACATCATCAGACTAGAACTATGTATCGTCACTCCATCAGGCTAGAACTATGTATCGTCACACCATCAGACTAGAACTATGTATCGTCACACCATCAGACTGGAACTATGTATCGTCACACCATCAGGCTAAAACAATGTATCGTCACACCATCAGGCTATAACAATGTATCGTCACACCATCAGGCTAAAACAATGTATCGTCACACCATCAGACTTGAACTATGTATCGTCACACCATCAGGCTATAACAATGCATCGTCACATCATCAGACTAGAACTATGTATCGTCACACCTTCAGGTTAGAACTGTGTATCGTCACATCATCAGACTAGAACTATGTATCGTCACTCCATCAGGCTAGAACTATGTATCGTCACACCATCAGACTAGAACTATGTATCGTCACATCATCAGAGTAGAACTATGTATCGTCATACCATCAGAGTAGAACCATGTATCGTCACACCATCAGGCTAGAACTATGTATCGTCACACCATCAGAGTAGAACTATGTATCGTCACACCATCAGGCTAGAACTATGTATCGTCACACCATCAGACTAGAACTATGTATCGTCATACCATCAGACTGGAACTATGTATCGTCACACCATCAGGCTATAACAATGCATCGTCACATCATCAGACTAGAACTATGTATCGTCACACCTTCAGGTTAGAACTATGTATCGTCATACCATCAGACTATAACAATGTATCGTCACATCATCAGACTAGAACTATGTATCGTCACACCATCAGGCTAAAACAATGTATCGTCACACCATCAGGCTATAACAATGTATCGTCACACCATCAGGCTATAACAATGTATCGTCACATCATCAGACTAGAACTATGTATCGTCACACCATCAGGCTAAAACAATGTATCGTCACACCATCAGGCTATAACAATGTATCGTCACACCATCAGGCTAAAACAATGTATCGTCACACCATCAGACTTGAACTATGTATCGTCACACAATCAGGCTATAACAATTAATCGTCACATCATCAGACTAGAACTATGTATCGTCACACCATCAGGCTAGAACTATGTATCGTCATACCATCAGACTGGAACTATGTATCGTCACACCATCAGGCTAAAACAATGTATCGTCACACCATCAGGCTATAACAATGTATCGTCACACCATCAGGTTAAAACAATGTATCGTCACACCATCAGACTTGAACTATGTATCGTCACACCATCAGGCTATAACAATGTATCGTCACATCATCAGACTAGAACTATGTATCGTCAAACCTTCAGGTTAGAACTATGTATCGTCACACCGTCGGGCTATAACAATGTATCGTCACATCATCAGACTAGAACTGTGTATCGTCACACCATCAGACTGGAACTATGTATCGTCACACCATGAGGCTATAACAATGTATCGTCACATCATCAGAATAGAACTATGTATCGTCATACCATCAGACTAGAACTATGTATCGTCACACCACCAGGCTAGAACTATTTATTGTCATACCATCAGACAAGAACGTTGTACCATCAGGCAAGAGTTGTGTATCGTCAAGCTATCACGCTTGAGTTTATCATAAATTGTTCTCTATTTTCAGCTACGTTTTCTCTGATGGTGCCGGCAGACAAAGTGAATATTTGATGTACGAATGTACACAGAATAAATCCACGTCTCTGATGTAAATATGTGTAGTGTTGCTTCTGTGACAATTTTCATCAGGGCGACACGTTCAGTGCACCTAGGGTCTTAATGGTTAATAGTGCACGTGCATCAAGTATAGATGGGTTACATATGCAGTAAATCACGTACAGATTGGTGACACGTGCAGTGCACCAAGTACAAATGTGTTACACGTGCAGTGCACCAATTGTAGGTTGGTTTCACTAGTAGTGCACCAAGTTCAGATGGGTTTCATGTGCAGTGCACTTAGTTCAGATGAGTTACACGTGCAGTTCATCAGGTACAGATGGGTTTCAGGTGCAGTACATTAAATACAGATGGGTTACACGTGCAGTGCAGTGAGTGTAGGTATCTTTCACTTGAAGTACACCAAGTCGATTGGGTTTCATGTGCAGTGCACCAAGTTCAGATGGGTTACACGTACAGAGCACCAAGTACAGATGAGTTACACGTGCATTGCATCAAGTACAGATTTGTAGATGGGTTTTATGTGCAGTGCACCAAAATCAGATAGGTTACATGTGCAGTTCATCAAGTACACATGGGTTACACGGGCAGTGCATCAAGTACAGATGGGTTACACGTGCAGTGCATCAAGTACAGATGGGTTACACGTGCAGTGCACTGTGAATAGTTGGGTTTCACTGGTAGTGCAACAAATTCAGATGGGTTGCACGTGCAGTGCACCAAGTACAAATCGGTTACTCGTGCTGTGCATCAAGTACACATGGGTTACACGTGCAGTGCATCAAGTACAGATGGGTTACACGTGTAGACACTAAGTATAGATAACTTCCATATGTATTTCACCGAGCATAGTTGGGTTTCTTGTGCGGTGCACCAAGTACAGATGGGTTACACGTGCAGGGCACCAAGTGCAGATGGGTTACACGTGCAGGGCACCAAGTACAGATGAGTTTCGCGTGTAGAGAACCAATTGTTGATTAGTTTCACGTGCAATCCACCAAGTACAGATTTGTTTCACGTGCAGGGCACTAAGTGAATGTGAGTGCATGGTTTTACGTGCACATGCATTAAGTGTAGATGGGTTACACACACACACACGCGCGCGCACACACACGTCATGGATTTCCCTCGGCCTTGGAAATATGTACATAAAATCACAAAGATGGCTGTTTCATATTTTCCTGTTTACCTGAAAAACTACATGAATATAGTGTACGTATTGTCAATAGGGAATTGCGTCGAACATTATTTTGATCACGGATGCGTCAAATGTGGAAATGTCCTCTGGGCTGGAGCTGCAGGAGTATTGCTCGACAAAAAGGGAAAGGTGATTAAAGAAGGTCCAAGTCATCCCTCTTCAGTCCTGTAAAGAGTGTTTCGTCACTATGAATCTTTCTACATTGATCTAAACATGAAACAGATGAGGCGTACTCGCTTGTCATTTATTTCTTGTTCAGGTGGGTAAATCAGTGGAAGGGAATTGGATATTTGATGGTTATTGAACGATATCAGATCATCGATATACCTGAAGCTTAAGTTAAACGTCTTGGCCAAATTACCTTCTTTTGACTTTGCCAATCAGAGCAGAATGCCAAGATGTCAACAGAAGGACCTACAAGGAATAGAATAGAGTTACCAGGATGTCTACAGTAGGATAGGCCCACCAGTAAGTCTACAGTAGGATAGGTCTACCAGGATTCCTACAGTAGGATAGGTCTACCAGGATGTCTACAGTAGGATAGGTCTACCAGGATACCTACAGTAGGATAGGTCTAACAGGAGTCTACAGTAGGATAGGTCTACCAGGATGTCTACAGTAGGATAGGTCTACCAGTAAGTCTACAGTAGGATAGGTCTACCAGGATGTCTACAGTAGGATAGGTCTACCAGGATGCCTACAGTGGGATAGGTCTACCAGTAAGTCTACAGTAGGATAGGTCTACCAGGATGCCTACAGTAGGATAGGTCTACCAGGATGCCTACAGTGGGATAGGTCTACCGGTAAGTCTACAGTAGGATAGGTCTACCAGGATACCTAAAGTAGGATAGGTCTACCAGTAAGTCTACAGTAGGATAGGTCTACCAGTAAGTCTACAGTAGGATAGGTCTACCAGTAAGTCTACAGTAGGATAGGTCTACCAGGATGCCTACTGTAGGATAGGTCTACCAGGATTCCTACAGTAGGATAGGTCTACCAGGATGTCTACAGTAGGATAGGTCTACCAGGATACCTACAGTAGGATAGGTCTACCAAGATACCTAAAGTAGGATAGGTCTACCAGTAAGTCTACAGTAGGATAGGTCTACCAGTAAGTCTACAGTAGGATAGGTCTACCAGGATGCCTACAGTGGGATAGGTCTACCAGTAAGTCTACAGTAGGATAGGTTGCCTACATTAGGATAGACCTGAGATCAATATCCTAGGGGAGATATCGCTACAACGAACTGCACCACAATGCTTAGCAGAACATTGCGACGTCATCAGTTACCATGACGTCACAAGCAAATGACAATACTCATCGCTCAGCCAGGGAAGCTGGTGAGCTGCACGTCTAACACTCAAGGTTGGTTGGTTTGTTGTTTAACGCCGCACTCAGCAATATTCCAGCTATATGATGGCGGTCTGTAAATAATCGAGTCTGGACCAGACAATCCAGTGATTAATATCATGAGCATCGATCCAAGCAATTGGGATCGATGACATGCATCAACCAAGTCAGCGAGCCTGACCACCCGATCCCGTTAGTCGCCTTTTACGACAAGCATAGTCACCCTTTACGGCAAGCATGGGTTGCTGAAGACCTATTCTACCCCGGAATCATCACGGGTCCTAATACTCAAGGCGTAGGTTGTTGTTGTTGTTTACAAACTGAAAAGTTGGTTGAATGGTTTTGGCAAGGCTCGGAGTTTTAAAATGTTATCGAGTCATGTTAATATATGTGATATCCAAATAAACTTGGGTGAGATTCTCTATTTAATACTAAAATAAAGAAAAAACGTTTGACATGCCAACCCTACAGAGTAACTTCACTGAAGGCAGCCTATTGTTCAGATGACGCGATGTAATTAATTCGTGACCTCTTTAACAATGGATGACATCATATCGTATTTTCCTCTACACAGAAGCACTGTGACATCATATAGCTTGAACTGACCAATCAGCATTGAGAATCGCTAAATACACATATGCAAATATTGGTAATGTATTACACACGAGTCCCGTGAAGATTACGGGTCTTAGGCAACCGATGTTTGTCGTAAGAGGCGACTAACGGGATCGGATGGCCAGGCTCGCCGACTTGTTGATGCATGTCATCGCATCCCAATTGCGTAGATCGATGCTCATGATGTCAATCACAGGATTGTCTGGTTCAAACTCGATTATTTGCAGACAGCCGTCATATAGCTGGAATATTGCTGAGTGCGACGTTAAGCAACAAACAAAACAAACAAATATTAAACACGATGAGCTAGTATATCATAGCGGCCTCGACATAGTCAAGTCAGGCAAACCAGTGACTGAAAGCATGGGCGACGATGAATACGATCAGGGTATGATGACGTGCATTAGCCAAGTCATAGAGCTGATCACCCAATCAAAAGGTTAGTCCACTCTTAATTATGACCATTTCAGGTGTCCCCCCACCGAAATATTGCTGGAATATTGCTAAAAGCGGCGTAAGACCTCACACACTCACTCACTCACTCATGACGAGCATGAACTACTGGGACCACCTTTGTCCCGGGATATTCTCAGGGACCGGTTATATCCTGGTTATTTGGGGGGAACGGTTGTCCCAGTGGTTAAAGGAGCCACAGAGATGCCCTACCTCAGCCATGGAAAGGATCAACTGGTCTTCAGATCGAATATCAGATTCGCCCTGTTCATAATCCTTGGGTCTTCCGAAGACCTAATCTGACACATCGTAATAAAGCTGATTGAGTGAGTGAGTTGGGTTTAACGCCGCTTTTAACAGTATTCCAGTTATATCACGGCGTGTCAGCTTAATGTGGGAGGAAAGCCCGAAGTGATGCAGATCTCAGACGTTTACCACTTCGGTGAAACCCACGAGCACGGGTATAGTGCTGACAAACCTAGAAACATAATCGGGGTGAACCGGGATTGGAACCCACAATCATAGGTTTCTGGCGTGCCCAAGGGACGCAACTCTGCCCAGCGAATTGCGGTGCCTTAGACGACTGGGCCACCCGTGTCCCCCTGAAATCCACGACCACGGGTATGTTGCCGACACCTAATTACAGGGAATCTGGGATTCGAACCCATGATCATACTTTTCTGGCACGCATAACGGATGCAACTTTCCATAGCGAATTTCTTCCATAGTAAGCTGACATGCTGTGCTATACATGAAATACCCTTTAAAGCGACGTTAAACCAAACCTGTCTGGTCGTCTCGGGTGTAAAGGTAAAGGGGAGACAACTCACCGACAGCCCTGACGACAAGAGACGTGACAAGGAGGATGATTGCCGCCTTTATGGTGACGGCGGATGTGTGCGCTTGAAAGAGGATCTGGGATTTATAGCGGTGAATACGTGACATCACAGTCAAGATGCACTGGGTACGGGACAGACCTTTAGTTCAGCCAAAAACATGTTTACACAACGTCCATTCTGTCTTTTTTTCCATTGAATTCCAGAAAGGTATGATTTGACATTTTTATGTGAGTAGGTTCTATACATCTGTCAGAGAACGAATCAACTGAATATCCATGTCGATTGGTGATGTTGAAAGAGAAGTTGCTGCAACTTCAACTGAGAAAAGAATAAAGTTATATATTTGTATTACTGATGTGCAATGAGATCCCACTCTGACCTGCATCTCCCATGCGTAATCTCCCATGCGTAATGAGATCTCACTTTGACCCATGTGACTGATGTTATGAAATCTCACTTTGAGCTTCATGACCAGCATGAAATGAGATCTCACTTAGACCTACACGAATATGTAAACAAATCTCACTTAGACCTACACAACTAATATGTAAACAAATCTCACTTTGACCTACATGACTGGTGTGTGATACGATCTCCTTGACCCACAAGACTAATGTGTCATGAAATCTCACTTAGACCCACATGACTGGTGTGTAATAAGATTTATCATCCAAAAGTGGCTCCTACAGAAGATATCCCTTGGGTGAGATCAAGCGATATCTACATTGTAGATATCGCTGCAATGAAATTGCATCACAATGCTTTGAAGGCCATTATGATGTCATTGGTTACCATGACATCACAATCAAATGACATCACTAATGGCTCTGCTACTGAAAATGTTAGCAGTACCTTTTACTCTGAAGACACTGCTTATTACTGTGTACAAACTGCAAAAGTTGGAAGGATGATGTTGGATGATAATTAAAAATTTCACCCCTGTGTCTTATGATATCAAATGCATCAACACTCGTTGAGATCTCACTTAGACCCACATGACTATTGTGTAATGAGATTTCACTTAGACCTACATGACTGGTTCGCAATGAGATCTCACTTTGACCCACATGACGTATGTGTAATGAGATCTCACTTAGACCTACATGACTGGTTTGCAATGAGATCTCACTTTGACCCACATGACTTATGTGTAATGAGATCTCACTTAGACCTACATGACTGGTTTGCAATGAGATCTCACTTTGACCCACATGACTTATGTGTAATGAGATCTCACTTAGATCTACATGACTGGTGTGCAATGAGATCTCACATAGACCTGCATGGCTGGTGTGTAATAAGATCTCACTTAGACCTACATGACTAATGTGTAATTACAGGTATAGTGCTGACAAAACCCACAAACATAACCTGGGTGAATCTGGGATTTGAACCCATGGCTACAGGTTACTGACAAGCCTGAGGGATGTCACTCTTAGCAGCTAATTGTGGTGCTTAGAGAAGCAATGTGAAAGAAATGCTATGAGAATGACGAGAAAACAACTGATATCTGTATTTGTCCAGCATGTTTATTCTGGTTAACTAAAATGTTTCCTGGTATATATTATATAGCCACAACATTCAGCTAGTATAAAATATACAACATATTGGTCAAAGAAGATGAAAATCATAATAACAAGATTGATAGATTAACCAAATCTGTGTCGACGGCATGCAGCTCAGAACCGACTGATCCGTGGCACTCACTGCTTGAGACAGTTTGTGTGAAGATCAAGAATAATAATCTTAATAATAATAGCAATATTTATCATTTACCAAATGATTTCACTCACTCTCAGAATCACACAATATACACATTATACAGTATATGCCTTCACATGGATATACTGTCTGAAAAGCACAGCGGAACATGCAGTGTGAGATACGTCACAAACAAAACCTGGCAGGAACAGACCGATGCAGAGAAGGAGGTGAGGGGATGACAGAGTAGCTTCCCTTTATACATTTCAGAGAGAGTAACAAAAACAAGGTTGATATGATAGTAGCTGAAATGTTTACAAGTAAATAAGTGCACCCCACACCATATTTTGAAAACACTGCATCCAAGCCTTAACATATGTTACATTGTCACATCATACAATTTATTGCATCAACATATCAGAATCTATCTACAGTGACAATAAATTTTACTATGGAGCTTCACATACAACAGATTAGAAATGCAACATATTGTTTCAGCAATGATGTTTGATTACTCTCACATGGTAAAGAATAACCAAGATAATAAAAAAAAGTATTGGTGGTATAAAAAGTATTCTGCAATGTAAAATGTTGGCTTTGATACAAAATGCAGCTTCAGAAACAAGCTGCTGCACTTTGGTTTGGCAAAATGAATGTCAAGTACTGCTCCAAGAACAAGCGCATTCATTTGATGATAGTTATGTGACTGCTTCAACTGCCACACCGAAGTGCATTGACAATGCATAACTGACACATTTGAGGTGATGGAACAATGCATTAACTGCAACACCGAGTTGGAGCAAACGCATTAACTGCTACACTGTAGCTGATGGAACAATGCATTAACTGTCACAATGCAGCTGATGGAACAATGCATTAACTGCCACACTATAGCTGATGGAACAATGCATTAACTGCCACAATGCAGCTGATGGAACAATGCATTAATTGCCACACTGCAGTTGATGGAACACTGCAATAACTGTCACAATGCAGCTGATGAAACAATGCATTAACTGTCACAATGCAGCTGATGGAACAATGCATTAATTACCACAATGCAGCTGATGGAACAATGCATTAACTGTCACAATGCAGCTGATGAAACAATGCATTAACTGCCACAATGCATTAACTGCCACACTGTAGCTGATGGAACAATGCATTATTAGCTGATGGAACAATGCATTAAATGACACACTGTAGCTGATGGAACAATGCATTATTAGCTGATGGAACAATGCATTAAATGACACAGTGTAGCTGATGGAACAATGCATTATTAGCTGATGGAACAATGCATTATTAGCTGATGGAATAATGCATTAAATGCCACACTGTAGCAGATGGAACAATGCATTATTAGCTGATGGAACAATGCATTAACTGCCACACTGTAGCTGATGGAACAATGCACTGAATTGTCACCTTGTAGATAATGAAACCACCTGGAAGTTTAACCATATGTACATTAATGGACTACAATGACAGTGAAAGGCTAACATACAGCATCTGTGTTGAAGCTATATAAATAGAATTCCCCTCATATCATCAATATTGAGTCTAAAAAGGGCTGAAATTATTCGTAGGTTAATAAGCAATTTTGTGTTCGTACTTATTCAGATGTTGTAACAGCTTATAGATATTCCCCTACCAGCAAAGACAATGGTACAATGAAGGGTCTGTGTGTATATACGCATGCAAGAAGAAACTACACCATGTACACCAGTCATCAACATGGTAACACTGTGACAAAAATAAATATCTCACTAACTATAACAAGCAACATATATATAGAAGATATATGCATAGTTAAATAATAATGGCCAGAGATGCCAACCCAATCATCTGCCAGTCACAGCAGCATCTAGTCACAGGAGGGCCAAAATGTAGGAATTATACAGCCTTTTCATACAAACAAATCACATTGTTTTATTTTCAAAATTCAACATAATTCTGGTGATAGCGAGTCTGTACTGTGCAAGTTTAAGATGACTGGGGTAACATGAAAAGAGTTTATTTATATTCATGGGCGACGCTGTGTCCTCTTGCTAATTGTGTCTTGGGTACAGCTGCACTTGTCAGCAGGTATGTATCACTAACATGCCCCAGTCACACTCCGTGGATCTGGTAACCATGGCATCTTTGTGTGAAACATTTCTCTAGAAACCAAATGAAATTGAAAATGTATCTCATTTATTAATGCAGGTTCCGGGAAATCATTGGGAACTTGCTGACATGGTTAGTGCTGCTAATAGAACTATCAACACTGGCAGTCCTGCATGAAAAGACTGGCAATAGTGGCATCTCTGCCTGAGAGGAAAGATTATGGGCAACATTCAAGGGTCCTAAATAATCTACTCTTATCAGATATATATATATGTGTATATTCAGAGCTATATATTGACTGGAACATCTTCAGAAGTATCACCTGAAATGTCACACAACACATGAATGAAACATGTCATGGCACATAACACGTGGATAGCCTTACCAAGGCCCACCATGACAGAATCACACCTACACATGTAGCCTGGTGATAAACCTAAACAAATTCCTTTAGAAAGTGGTGACTAGTTTTAAACACTCTGCATCTCAGCTGCAACACTCAGCTCTCGGTGGCTCTCTGACAGAAACTTTGCTGTGACATGACTGCCTGAATAGGTGTTTGTACCTTCTGGTGTGAATCCATGCTCACACTATCAACCACCGGTTGGCCTGTTCGAGGGTCAAGTTCCACAAAGTGATCATAGCACCACAACTATCGTAAGCCTATGTTAAAATATGGGAGTTACGGTCATCATACTGCTAAGATCGCTTTGTGGAACAGTCCACTGGATTACTGTCTACCTGCCCTGAATTTTGTACTGCACAATCTGATAATATGAAATAATTATTCAATGATAGACAGTAAAGACTGATGTGGCTCTTCCCATCTGTACTGCTGCTAACACATGACATTTTAGCCCCAGTCACAGATCTGTGTTCATCCTGATTCCATGCTCAGCTATTTGGGAGTATAAATCACAACACAAACAGTTTTGTTACCCCATACATTAATTATGTAATGGTCTCCATCAGAGTTAAAAGTTGTGCTTATTTAGTCAGGAGTGACGGCCAGGCATGGAAAACAGGCGTCATAACAGGCACAAGACAAACAGTGTCATTCTTGTCCCTGGGAATGGAATGGATTTGTAGTGTATTAGTGCCCATTCTGCAGCGACCAGCTGACCAAACAAGTACCATATTTTCTTGTGTACAGTCCACCATCCTTGGGTACTAGCTTCTGGAAAACTGCTATATTGTGTAGTGTGCAATACTACATCATATCGCTTCAGGTGAATGACAAGGAGATAACAAACTTGGTCAATGAATATGTGAATTTGCGATAAAATATCACGAGACCTGATGATATACAATTTACCAGAAAATCTGGTACATGTATCTGACCATGTGTTATGTATTGGGAGTTAGCGCCTACATTCACATGTAACAGTGCAACATTGTATGATATGGAAACTGTGTCATATCATATATCACTGAATCAAACATATTGCATATTGGTATTGACATCAATGAAATGTATACAAAGTATAACAAGATGACAACATGTGTAGAAAGTCTGTTCAACAACTTGTTCACTGCATGGAGCCATGCTTAAAGCTACAATAACATCACCGTTTGGAAGATTCTCAGACAAAGGCAAACTTACTGGTTTTGTCAAACATGGAACTAACAGAAATGTAAAAATATCTGTATTTGGTATGTACGGTCTGATACTCTAAATATCATTTTTGGTCCCCTACAAACATTACCGATGAAATCTTTAACATTTTCTCAATTGTTCTCTCATGGTCAGTCACACTTGCAATAGCCCCCTACAGTTTAACATTCGGGAAATACTTTCCCACTACTTGGCTCCTGCATGTGTCCTTACTACCAACACATACAAGGGAGACAAGGACCATCAGACTGTCTTCTACATGGATTCTACATGAAACTGCCAACCCTATCTGACTCTGGAGAAACAAGCCTCCCTTCCCACATTGTGAAACAAACCTCCCTTCCCACATTGTGAAACAAGCCTCCCTTCCCTCATTGTTACACAAGCCTCCCTTCCCATATTGTTACAAGGCTCCCTTCCCACATTGTGAAACAAGCCTCCCTTCCCACATTGTGTTACAAGTTTCCCTTCCCTAATTGTTACAAGCCTCCCTTCCCACATTGTTACAAGCCTCCCTTCCCATATTGTGTTACAAGCCTCCCGTCCCACATTGTGAAACAAGCCTGCCTTCCCATATTGTTACAAGCTTTAACTATTTCTGTGTGTCCGACCCCAGCTTGTGTTGCCTCTTATTTGCACTCAGGTGCTTTATCATACCCTCAGGATTACCTGCTGAAGCACCCTTGGCCCCGCGAAGCTCCCTTAGTCCCCACTGAAGCAAAACTGGCCCTTCAAGTCCCCCATATCAGGCATCATCAGATGACAAACATCCGTACATTCATTCTTTTCTCATGTTAGTACTTTCTGGTCCCACTTGCCTAAACATAAATTCTGTAATCTTGTATAAAAACATCTTTACAAAAAAACTCTTAATGAGATGGAAAAACCAAGTGTTGAATCATATAAAATCACACAGTCTGATTATCATCCATCACAGCAGTCTGTTTCTGGCACCAGATTGAATTATCTCCCTTGATTGCATATCCAACTCTCGGAATCATCCTTAATATTTCTCCCATTGCGTAGATATGGTGCTAAATCAATTTCCTTCCATTTTTGACAATTGCTGTGTGTCCCCTGACCTAGCTCCATCAAGCATACACATATGTATGTATTGTAGCTCCTTCTTAGTTTTGTTGCGACAAGGCACTCCAGACTGGTGCCAACCAATACACACTTTATCACATGAGAGAACCTGGCGCCAGCGATGATATTGGTTCTGACGCCAGGATGGATCCTCAGGTCACGGAAATCAACACTGCCAGATCATCAGTTGTTCATTGGTGTATAAATTATGGATTAAGTGATTAAGTTGCCATAACTGCCTCATCATGCATTGAATACATCAAGTCTGTTTCCTTTGCGAGTGACTTTGAGGCCGGCACCCTGGATGCTCTGTGCGTCTTTGCTGAAGGCGACCTCAACACTGGAACCCTTGAACTCTGCTAACAACCTACAAGGAGAAAGTCAGTACACTACATTCACCCACCTGTGAGGATCCGGGTTAGAATAGGTCCTCAGCAACCCATGTTTATCGTAAGAGGCGATTAACAGGATCAGGTGGATCAACTTGGTTGATGCATGTCATTGTATCCCAATTGTGTGGATCCATGCTCACATCAATCAATCAACAGATTTGATTATTTACAGACCACCGTCAAATAGCTGGAATATTGCTGAGTGCCGTTTTAAACAACAAACAAACAATACATTCACAAGTGGGTTCTATCCAGTCCTCAACCTGCCTGCCATACCATAGGAAGTAATGTTCAGCACACTACCTATCAAATCATCCATCTGCACAGAGATATATTCTAACAATTGTCACACAATGTCTAGCCCTTAAAGGGCAAGTTCACACGGAAATTAATCTATTTTTCTTGTACTTTTTCCACATTAAAAGTGTTAACCTAGAAGTGTCATAGACAAAAATATAAAAATATCACAATTAATTAACATATTTATCGCATTAAAACGATTTATATTTTTCACATTTACCAAGTGTTCTATTTCCACAACAAAAACACCATGGCTTATGCCCCTTGCAATATGACGTCATTGGTGCCAATTGATAAACATTATGACATCATCATGCTTTGTTAGAGCCGCTTCACGTGGTGTAGGTCTAGGTGTGTGATTCTAGCGTCTCAAATGCCAGCCAGCATAGTGTTATGCTGAGTCACCACTGCGCCGGAGTGTGTCGAAGGCCATGTTGTTTTACCGCAAACTGGTACTTGATATCTTTTGCGTTGAGAATAGACAGGGACCCAGTTGAATTGGCACCAATTACGTCATAATCTAAGGGGGATAACTCAGGCCTGTTTAGCTCGAAAAACGAAGGCCTCATAACGGCATATCATTTTCACACTATTGTGAGCTTCCTACTTTCACTGTGAAAAAAATGAGTGTTCCAAACACAGATACTAATTAATTCTAAAATTGCGTTTTGTTTAGAAAAAGAAAGAAAGTGATTTTTGCGTGTACACTTCCCCTTTAATTAGAACTAGAGGTGTTTGCAAACAAAAACCAGAAGCAGACCCATTAACCCCATTTTCTCAACACATCTTAATACCACCCTTTACGTTCAATTCAAAAACTTCTAGACCCTGACCTTATTCAAGACGTCTTAACATCCAACAAGTCCCAGGCTTGTACAAGTCAAACTACAACAGCATCTGGCAATGAATGATACAACCATGCTTCACAATAACCTCTAAATTGACCTTGACCTTTGATAGATATGGCGCTGACATTTCATTTGGTATGACTTATAAAGTAATGCTTTTTGAAAAAGTGTAACCAATATTTTTTCTAACTCATGACCTTTAACTTTGACCTTTCCATGACATGTACCATGGTTTTGGAATGCCTAAGGGATGCAACTCTGCACATAGATGACTGGGTCACCTGTATCCCCAACTACTGCAAACCTGATATTGACAGTGATAATGACCCCAGTGCTAACTGACAGGGTATACATACTGTGGAGATATCTGCACCTCCGGGGGCTTCTTGGTGTGGTTCTGCACCACCAGGTACGCCTTGGCTACCAGTTCTATCACATGGGGATCACAGCTGAAGATGAAGTCTCCCTTCTTCGACAAAATATCACCGTTTTCACTCTGCAACAAATGGGTTAAAATATTTTCTTGACAATCCACAAGAAGAGAACCCAGTCTGTATGACATTTGTGTACTGAGACAGAGATACGGATTGATATGCATTACAAAATGGTGGAGTGAGTGAGTGAATGAGTGAGCATACTGTTTCTGCAATATTCCAGCACTACCACAGCAAGGGACACCCAGGAAATGGGCTTCAAACATTATGCCCAAATGAGGAATCAAATTATGGTCTTTGGTTTGACGAGTGAACGCTTTAACCACTGGGCTACCTCACCACCCAACAAAATGGTGGACTGGGTATCAGAAATGGAGGTCAGTTGTTTTTCTCCAGGGTTAAGGACCCATTACCAACATTAACGTTCCATATCATTCCCCAAGCCTCACTCCCCCAAGCCACGCTCCCATAACCACTCAACACAAGCCGTGCTACCCAAGCCACGCTCCCCAAGCCGCACACCCCAAGCCGCACACCCCAAGCCACGCTCCCCAAGCCACTTTCCTAAAGCCACACTCCACGAGCCATTCTCCCCAAGCCACACTGCCCAAGCCACTTTCCTAAAGCCACACTCCACGAGCCACGCTCCACGAGCCATTCTCCCCAAGCCACACTGCCCAAGCCACTTTCCTAAAGCCACACTCCACGAGCCACGCTCCACGAGCCATTCTCCCCAAGCCACACTGTCCAAGCCATGCTGCCCAAGCCTCTCTCCCCAAGCCGCACACCCCAAGCCACGCTCCCCAAACCCCACTCCCCAAGCCACGCTCCTAAAGCCACGCTCCACGAGCCACGCTCCACGAGCCATTCTCCCCAAGCCACACTGCCCAAGCCACTTTCCTAAAGCCACACTCCACGAGCCACGCTCCACGAGCCATTCTCCCCAAGCCGTGCTACCCAAGCCACGCTCCCCCAGCCTCTCTCCCCAAGCCGCACACCCCAAGCCACGCTCCCCAAGCCACGCTCCTAAAGCCACACTCCACGAGCCACGCTCCACGAGCCATTCTCCCCAAGCCGAACTGCCCAAGCCATGCTGGCCAAGCCACTCTCCTCAAGCCTCACTCCCCAAGCCACTCTCCTCAAGCCACTCTCCTCAAGCCACTCTCCTCAAGCCATGCTGCCCCCGACTCAATCCTGACCTACCCCATAAAAACCCTTCCCCATCCCCTCGACTTACTCCTGACTTCTGAATATGGAAGATGACGAGTTTGTCCTGGTATGGACTGAGAGAGATGCGGTGTATCTGGCCCAGAGGGATTCTGTACTTCAGGGCCATGGTCTTGTTGTCGATGATCAAGATGGCCTGTGTGCTCATCACAAACAGCATCTGCACCATCTGCAGAACACACAAACATCATCAGTGATATACACACAATATACTGCTCTTCTTCTGATATGGATACTCCTACCCTCCAGGTTGGAACTGGTTGAACATAGGAATGTACTAGTACTTTGGACTGATGTATATTCATTAGGGCCGGAAAGAGTTCAAATGTACTACAGGTACCGGCCCCCTATTCCCCGACCCTACCGGGTACCTGCTGTAGGAGTTTGATATAAAATGTCTGATTTTGATTTGTCAATTAAGAGCCCTGACAAAATCTATTTAGATACATGACTGTAAAAAACGATCTGATCATGTATACAAGTTGACATAAGTTATATCTTTACTCAAAGATATAAAAGTCAGAAGGAATGCAAACATTAGCGACTTAAATTATAACCATGGACTTTGGTCATTGTCACCAAACTGTATATCACGTGACAGGTCTGGGTAGTCCTGTGGGTACCCAGGTCCTAATCAGGAACCACCCAAACTTTCCCAGCCCTAACTTTAAGCAGCTGTCTACTGAGTGGACAGGAGGGCCGTATTTGAGTATCCCTATCATCTGTTGAGTAGTGCATGTTAAACACAAACCATGCAATGAATCAATATTTCTGACTTAAGAAGAATTTGGAACATGGACATATTTGTCCTCACCTCGCCTATGAATGTCTCACCTTCCCGTTGGCTCTGTTGATCTTCATGACCATTTCAGCAAAGACGATCTGCTGATCTGCGGTCTGACCGGACAGCTTCTTCCACTTCTGGTTCTGTTGTAGAGCCGCGTAGTCACCTCGGAACGCTTCACCCACACTGAAAGGAGGGGACACTTCAAATGATCACTGACATTCTTTAGCCAAGACATGCATTGTCAACCAGACCATAAGCTTCACACAGTCCATAGCATACCCTTTATTCTACCATGAATTTGGAAAATACTCGATTTTGATTGGTTACCTAAAGGTTATCAAATCACAGTTAACTACCTCTGAATGAAACATTCGATTTGATGGCCATATCACCACCGAAGCTAATATCTTTAGAATAGTCGTTCATCTACAGACACTGTTGGTTGATATATTTAAATAATTATATGTACAATAAAAGGTTACAAAATGTTAAGTTGCAGTAATTACAACATTCGAAGGATGTGTGGCAATACATTTCGTGCAGAAAACATGATAGAAATCTACAAAGAGAATGTGTTTCAAGTTTTGAGAACAATAGAGAGCTTGCTATTTGAGGCTTTACCATATATGACTGACATATCTTTTGTCTCACAATGAGCGATATGACGTCATAACAGTGATGTGCGGTGTAGAACAAAACCTTTGCAAAGCTTGCTTAGTTTTCTTTAGGGGTGCCCACCTCATGTTAGCTTACCAAGTTGCCATGCTTACATGCTTTCAATGCCTGTCATATGTTCGAATGAAGTATTTCAGTGTAAACAAACTGCTGTAGTATATACAGCGCCATATTTTGTTTAAAGGCTGTTGTCAGTGATTCCTTGATCGACATCCCACTCAAAGCACTAGATTCAAACCATGCCATTTCTCTCAATGTATTCACTAACACTAAAGAATACATGTTTTATTTAGTCATGGTAGTATGGAGATAAACATACCGTGTTTTCAATGAAGAGCTAGGTAACCATTATATTTAACCACGTTAAACTTAACATTTGAAACCTCTGCGTCTTCTGTTCCAAATTCAATTTAGTGCCGTTGAATCTACAGGTAACCAAGCTCTACATTGAAAACACATTAGGCTCATCTCCGAACCAACCCAAAAGCATATGCTTCACCAAGTTAAGAGCGTACATGAAGTGAGGTGGGGTTGAAAGGCTCGTTCAAGATTATTGCAGTAATATAGCACGTGTGTGTGTGACTGCTTGTACTAGTCACAACTTGTGCCAGTTTTATAGTGCTAGCCCACTGAGATACAATGCTTAACATGGATACCCCACTCACACACAGTATACTGACTCTGAGCAGACTAGTCCTTGTCCCAGCCCCTTCTAACAAGTCTATTGGTATGATGTTTCAACCATATCCGGGGGGAACTTGGGGTTCTGATCATTGGATTCTGGCATGCCTAAGGGACGCAACTCCGCAATATGCAGCCCTAGATGACTCTGCCACCTATACAGCCTACACACATTACAAATCATGTGCAGTATATATCACTTGTAGCTAGGCAGTGCTCCCCACCTGCTGGGGTAGATTTCCTTCCTGTCCTTGAAAATGTTGCTGGCCGTCACCTTTTCTTTCATTCGATATCGCGCAGCTTCATCAAACCGTGATCGATACTTGGCACACTGGAAACACAAACATGGACACTGAGTACTGGGATATAATGGAGCAGCCAGAGCTACACATTTCTGTACGGAAAGTGAGACTGATATTCCCCGGGGGCTGGTGTAATAGGTGGAGGTTTGCAGCATACACCAGTATGACCTGAAACCCCATTTGTTGCTGCACAGAAAGGCTATACACTTTCCTCTTACATGTCATTGTGATAGTTTTACCAGTAGTAATTTCAGAGGATGAATTTAAGGGGTATTGTATAAGGTCATTATTTCCTTTACACGTCAAAGCCAACAAATAATACATTTGGTAATACATTGGGATTATATACTCTTATTAAAGAGATGCATTTGACACTTTGAGGAAACACCTCTTTCTCATGTGATAGAAAAACAAAAACAGAACAGTTCGACCTGAGGTAGAACACATTGATATCCGACATCACAATGACATCTGAGATCCCAATGACATCTGCCATCACAACGACATCTGACATCACAACGACATCTGCCATCACAACGCCATCTGACATCACAAAGACATCTGACATCACGACATCCGACATTATAAAGACATCTGACATCACGTCATCTGACATCACAATGACATCTGACATCACAAAAACATCTGACATCACAACGACATCTGACATCACAAAGACATCTGACATCTCCATGACATCTGACATCACAAAGACATCTGACATGGCAACGACATCCGATATTATAAAGACATCTGACATCACAACGACATCTGACATCACAAAGATATCTGACATCACAATGACATCTGACATCACAATGAGGCTCTAGCTTTTCTTCTCAACTTCCGTCTGCCCTATCACTCACCTCACCTCTTGCTCCTTCCCCTACAGGTCTTTCACACACCCTCACTTCCACCACCACCCTCACTCACTTCACAACCCCCTACACACATTTTCAGGTCCTACCACTCACCCTCCATTTGTGGAAGATTTTCTTCAGTTCTTCAGATGACTGCTTGAACCGTGTGGGTGCTTTGGGCCAGTCAGGGCTGATGGGGGACTTGGAGGGGAGGTTGTCACGCAGCTTCAGCAAATACTGCTTTTTCTGAATATTGGAGAACATTTGTCAGTATAGTAACATGCTTGAGTCAGCATTATCTGGCAGTTGAATAGTGAGCGGAATGCTGCTTACTCAGCAACATTCAAAGTACATTTCATCAGGGCCTGTAAATAATGAAGTCTTGGCCCGAGGAACAAGGGATTGAAAACATGAGCACCAATCCACACTACAGCGACATGAAATCGGCCATGTCCCAAAACTTGATAACCTGGTCCCAAAGCTTGACGACCTGGTCCCAATGTTTGCAGGCCTATGGACAAGCATGGCACTTGAACCTATTCTGCCTTGTGGTGGCAACTGAAGCTAGTCCACTGATCACACAGACGGAGACATGAATACACCTAAATGCAGAATCAATGACATATTCTCTGCTCAGATTCAGATTCCAGATTCAGATCATACCAATGCTATTTTGAAGAATCTTGCAATCTTCGGTCCGGCGATCTTCCTGAACTTGGCACTGTACTCCTTCCGGACCTTCCAACCAAGGAAGAACTTGTGTATCACTGTGACAGACCATAGGACTCGCTTCTCATGCTTCAGTTTAGCCAGCAGCTTCCGAGCCTGAAGATAATAACATATATCTCTTATCTCCATGGCAACAATAGATGGTATACAACAATTTATAACATTCAGTACAGTGTCAGCGACACATATTCAACAGCCATCTGTAGCAATGCTTACAATACATATAATGAACCAATCAGGACACAGCATTAGATGTCGTAACATCTTGTAGCAAAACATATATTGCACAAAAACATATATCAAGGCAAAGCATCAATATATCAATGGAACATATATCACATGACATTACGAACAGCAACACATAACGAACCACTTACCAACCTAAAGAGGGATATACAATCTATATCTATGTATATTCTCATATTTACAATATGTAAGAAACAGATGAGACGAAAGGTAAAAGATAATAGAGCTAGACCA
This sequence comes from Haliotis rufescens, assembly GCF_023055435.1. NCBI lineage: Eukaryota > Metazoa > Mollusca > Gastropoda > Lepetellida > Haliotidae > Haliotis > Haliotis rufescens. The sequence continues at coordinate 6,146,270 of NW_025964013.1, forward strand.
TGATAGAGACAGTATCTGATAGAGATAGTATGTTCGATATGTTCTCATGAACCTGGATATTTTTGACATTAAACAGAGCATCTGCAAAATGGATATCTGACATTAAACAGCAGCTGCAACATGGATGTCTGACATTAAATGAACAGCTGCAACATGGATGTCTGACATTAAAAAGGGCATCTGCAAAATGGATATCTGACATTAAACAGCAGCTGCAACATGGATGTCTGACATTAAATGAACAGCTGCAACATCGATATCTTTGACATTAAACAGAGCAGCTGCACTTAAACACTGTAGCCATAACAAACATAAATCAAACCGAGAACAAACACAGAACATGCCCCTTGCCAAACATCTGCATGCACATTGATTCATGCTGCACATTGATTCACATTGCACATTGATTCACATTACACTATGATTCACATTACACAATGATTCACATTACACGATGATTCACATTACATTTTAGTTGCATCAGCCTCTACAAGTAACATAATCAGCTATCTTGTTGTGTTACATAATACTCTAATGCTTATCAGTCCCTTTGTTTCTTATATTTCATTTCTCGCTACTCAACTGCATTATACAAATAATAGATCCCTGTCAAAAAGTCCTCAGAAATATTACTATTTTAGTGCATATTGAAATTAGATTTAAAAAAAACATAATTATGACACAAATATTGAGAATGATCTATGTATTAACCAATTAATAATAGTATTAAGTGAACATAAGTTATTATTAGAAATGTTAACATTAATTAAAATCTGAACAACACCAACATTCTCTATCTCAATGGAAACTGATAGTGATAGGAATGTCAATTGGAATGTCAATTGGAATGCTCTACAAACATTTTCTGTACATCTTAAGCTTAGGGAACTGACAAACAACTTGTGTTTGAGAGATACCTCTCTTATCACCTGGAGATAGCAAATGTTGGTGTTTTGATGATAACAACGCTACTCTCATAAAGCCCCTGGCTCACTCTCTGAAATGTGAGTCTGCATATCAGAGAAGTCGGTGTTAAAATGTTATAGAACAATGCACCATATCAACTACAGTTTAATTAGTTAAATAGTTCTATGACTGCGAGATCTACTGTGAGTTAGAAGCCTGAATTAAAGTTATCGGCAATTTCTGCGTGAAATCATGCTGTGTTAACATGAACAACGTTGCATTCCCTCTACATTGTACTAGTCAACTAGCCAGTGCTGTGTCAACACGAACAACGTTGCATTCCCTCTACCTTGTACTAGTCAACTAGCCAGTGCTCTGTCAACATGAACAACGTTGCATTCCCTCTACATTGTACCAGTCAACTAGCTAGTGCTCTGTCAACATGAACAACACTGCATTCCCTCTACATTGTACTAGTCAACTAGCCAGTGCTCTGTCAACATGAACATTGCATTCCCTCTACATTGTACTAGTCAACTAGCCAGTGCTCTGTCAACATGAACAATGTTGCATTCCCTCCTCTACATTGTACTAGTCAACTAGCCAGTGCTGTGTTAACATGAAAAACGTTGCATTCCCTCTACATTGTACTAGTCAACTAGCCAGTGCTCTGTCAACATGAACAACACTGCATTCCCTCTACATTGTACTAGTCAACTAGCCAGTGCTCTATCAACATGAACAATGTTGCATTCCCTCTACATTGTACTAGTCAACTAGCCAGTGCTGTGTCAACATGAACGTTGCATTCCCTCTACATTGTACTAGTCAACTAGCCAGTGCTCTGTCAACATGAACAACACTGCATTCCCTCTACATTGTACTAGTCAACTAGCCAGTGCTGTGTTAACATGAACAACGTTGCATTCCCTCTACATTGTACTAGTCAACTAGCCAGTGCTGTGTTAACATTAACAACGCTGCATTCCCTCTACATTGTACTAGTCAACTAGCCAGCACTGTGTTAACATGAACAACACTGCATTCCCTCTACCTTGTACTAGTCAACTAGCCAGCACTGTGTTAACATAAAAACAACGCTGCATTCCCTCTACATTGTACTAGCCAGCACTGTGTTAACATGAACAACGTTGCATTCCCTCTACATTGTACCAGTCAACTAGCCAGTGCTGTGTCAACATGAACAACACTGCATTGCCTCTACATTGTACTAGTCAACTAGCCAGTGCTGTGTTAACATGAGCAACGCTGCATTCCCTCTACATTGTACTAGTCAACTAGCTAGTGCTGTGTTAACATGAACAACGCTGAATTCCCTCTACATTGTACTAGTCAACTAGCTAGTGCTGTTAACATGAACAACGTTGCATTCCCTCTACATTGTACTAGTCAACTAGCTAGTGCTGTGTTAACATGAACAATGCTGCATTCCCTCTACATTGTACTAGTCACCTAGCTAGTGCTGTTTTAACATGAACAACGCTGCATTCCCTCTACATTGTACTAGCCAGCACTGTGTTAACATGAACAACGTTGCATTCCCTCTACATTGTACTAGTCAACAAGCAAGCACTGTGTTAACATGAACAACACTGCATTCCCTCTACATTGTACTAGTCAACTAGCCAGTGCTGTGTTAACCTGAACAACGCTGCATTGCCTCTACATTGTACTAGTCAACTAGCCAGTGCTGTGTCAACATGAACAACACTGCATTCCTTCTACATTGTACTAGTCAACTAGCCAGTGCTGTGTTAACATGAACATTGCTGCATTCCCTCAACATTGTACTAGTCAACAGCTAGTTGCATGCTATGTTTCACACCTGCCATCCTCTATATGTCTTTTGGATCACAATTGACGACAACAAACATTTCCGTTCATGTTTGAGTTTCGCCAATAACCGTCGAGCCTGTAAAATGAAGAATATAAACCATAATTCTAAGTGCAAACAAAACTATTACAATTCACTACATCTCTACCATAAGAGGTTAATTGTAAGATAATAAAATGTCTTTAAATGTTCTTAAAGTAATGCCATCCCATGCCATGTAGGCTCCAAAAAAGATACTTGAGACTTCACTTCAAATGTCCAAACTCCAGTGTATACAGCTTCATATCACCACCCTCATGTACTATCCATGTCCCAGCTGTGGTGTATACAGCTTCATATTGCCACCCTCATGTACTATCCATGTCCCAGCTGTGGTGTATACAGCTTCATATTGCCACCCTCATGTACTATCCATGTCCCAGCTGTTGTGTATACAGCTTCATATCACCACCCTCATGTACTATCTTTTCCCAGCTGTGGTGTATACAGCTTCATATTGCCACCCTCATGTACTATCCATGTCCCAGCTGTGGTGTATACAGCTTCATATTGCCACCCTCATGTACTATCCATGTCCCAGCTGTTGTGTATACAGCTTCATATTGCCACCCTCATGTACTATCCATGTCCCAGCTGTGGTGTATACAGCTTCATATCACCACCCTCATGTACTATCCATGTCCCAGCTGTGGTGTATACAGCTTCATATTGCCACCCTCATGTACTATCCATGTCCCAGCTGTTGTGTATACAGCTTCATATTGCCACCCTCATGTACTATCCATGTCCCAGCTGTGGTGTATACAGCTTCATATCACCACCCTCATGTACTATCCATGTCCCAGCTGTGGTGTATACAGCTTCATATTGCCACCCTCATGTACTATCCATGTCCCAGCTGTTGTGTATACAGCTTCATATTGCCACCCTCATGTACTATCCATGTCCCAGCTGTGGTGTATACAGCTTCATATTGCCACCCTCATGTACTATCCATGTCCCAGCTGTTGTGTATACAGCTTCATATTGCCACCCTCATGTACTATCCATGTCCCAGCTGTGGTGTATACAGCTTCATATCACCACCCTCATGTACTATCCATGTCCCAGCTGTGGTGTATACAGCTTCATATTGCCACCCTCATGTACTATCCATGTCCCAGCTGTTGTGTATACAGCTTCATATTGCCACCCTCATGTACTATCCATGTCCCAGCTGTGGTGTATACAGCTTCATATCACCACCCTCATGTACTATCCATGTCCCAGCTGTGGTGTATACAGCTTCATATTGCCACCCTCATGTACTATCCATGTCCCAGCTGTTGTGTATACAGCTTCATATTGCCACCCTCATGTACTATCCATGTCCCAGCTGTGGTGTATACAGCTTCATATCACCACCCTCATGTACTATCCATGTCCCAGCTGTGGTGTATACAGCTTCATATTGCCACCCTCATGTACTATCCATGTCCCAGCTGTTGTGTATACAGCTTCATATTGCCACCCTCATGTACTATCCATGTCCCAGCTGTGGTGTATACAGCTTCATATTGCCACCCTCATGTACTATCCATGTCCCAGCTGTTGTGTATACAGCTTCATATCACCACCCTCATGTACTATCCATGTCCCAGCTGTGGTGTATACAGCTTCATATCACCACCCTCATGTACTATCCATGTCCCAGCTGTGGTGTATACAGCTTTATATCACCACCCTCATGTACTATCCATGTCCCAGCTGTGGTGTATACAGCTTTATATCACCACCCTCATGTACTATCGATGTCCCAGCTCTAGTGCATACAGCTTCATCTCACAAGCTTTGTGACTAAGCCATGCAAAAACATATGCTCAATCTTACAATTAACCTATTATGGTTGTTAGATTTACACCAGTGCTTCAAACAAAGAAATGAATGTTGAAATGAGGGAATGACAGGTTGCAGTTGATGAGGAGGAGGTTGTTAACTAGGAACAAAACACATGCTTGACAACAGCGAATCACACCTGCCAGCCTTTGAAAGTCTTTTGGATGACGATTGACGCTAACAAGCGTCGGCGCTCATGTTTGAGCTTCCGCAATAATCTTCGGGCCTGGAAGCAAGAACATGAAGACAAAAGTGTTATATGGGAATTCATCAAGTTCAGCCCTAGTTGGAGAAAGCACTTTAGCACAAGAAGCTCCTTTTGTCATCCAGTAAAGAGAGCAACAATGACCCAGCAACCTTTAGCACATCAGGAGAGATGCACAACATGCTTACTTTAACCCGAGAAAGATATTGTTGAGGCCCTATCAGTCGAAGACTAGCCATATACAGTTCGTAAGTCTACACATCAAGTGAGTGTTCTGTGGAGAGAGCCTGAGGCTCAGTACAGACAACAGGTGCTTGATAGATCAGGAAGTGTATGCCAATATCAGGTACATGACAGCATATTGTCTGCCGGCATGTGGTATTCAGGGATCAGTTCCAGACTCACCTTCCAGCCACGGGAGTAGCACTGGATGATCAAGGCGCTTCTCTTCTTCCTCCTGTAGCACTTCTTGGCCTGGACACAGACAATACAACTCAGCTCATTATGCAACATCTCATAGCACAAATGTATGTATTACATACAAGGGCAAACATATCAGGGGTCATACAAATCATATGTGCCCTAGGGTCATATCACGTCACGAGACAATAGTATATTGTTTCCGTCATCCGGACGGCATTGTTGACGTCATTCTTATTGTGATGTGATGTCGGAATGACGTCACACTGGAAACGACATCATAGCTGAAGATTGTTGACGTCATTCGACAAATTGTGGTTCCGCTGTTGCGACTTGCTGTCCTTATAGGTAAACACTAAAATTCACCTTGTTGGTTGGTTGGTTGGTTGGTTGGTTGGTTGGTTTGTTGTTTAACGCCGCACTCAGCAATATTCAAGCTATATGACGGCTGTCTGTAAATAATCGAGTCTGGACCAGACAATCCAGTGATTAATATCATGAGCATCGATCCAAGCAATTGGGATCGATGACATGCATCAACCAAGTCAGCGAGCCTAACCACCCGATCCCGTTAGTCGCCTTTTACGACAAGCATAGTCACCCTTTACGGCATGCATGGGTTGCTGAAGACCTATTTTACCCCGGAATCTTCAGGGGTCTCATCTCTGTATGTAGACATCTTCTTCAGTAATAAATAGAACATTATTTTTGTGTCCATGTCATACTATGTTTACGATACTCATGTCATAAAAATAGTATGAGATGAACACAAAAAAATATCCTCCATACACTGCCCACATACATGTAGTGAATGAATGTTGCTTTACACTCCAACAGTTTGAACCAACAGTTTTGAAGACACGCACGAAAAAAAGAATGTTTTGTTTGTTTGTTGTTATAGGCGCATTCAGCATTATTCCAGCTATATGACAGCGGACAGTAAATAATCAGACAATCCAGTGAGTGATACCGTGAACAAGGATCCATGTCATCATGGTACGTCCTCACACAAACAACTGACAGCAACTGACAAATCACAGATCCTGATCACTATCCATTTGGTTGCCAACCGAGCCACACACACAACCAACCACACAATCAACCAGCCACACAATCAACCAGCCACACAATCAACCAGCCACACAATCAACCAACCACACAATCAACCAACCACACAAGCAGCCAGCCACACAATCAACCAACCACACAATCAAGCAGCCACACACACAACCAACCAGCCACACAATCAACCAGCCACACAATCAAACAGCCACACAATCAACCAGCCACACAATCAACCAGCCACACAATCAACCAACCACACAATCAGCCAGGCACACAATCAACCAGCCACACAATCAAGCAGCCACACAATCAGCTAGCCACACAATCAACCAACCACACAATCAAGCAGCCACACAATCAGCTAGCCACACAATCAACCGGCCACACACACAACCAACCGGCCACACACACAACCAACCAGCCACACAATCAACCAGCCACACAATCAAACAGCCACACAATCAACCAGCCACACAATCAACCAGCCACACAATCAACCAACCACACAATCAACCAGGCACACAATCAACCAGCAACATACTCAACCAGCCGTACAATCAGCTAGCCACACAATCAACCAGCCTCACACTCAACCAGCCACACAATCAACCAGCCTCACACTCAACCAGCCACACAATCAACCAGCCACACACTCAACCAGGCACACACTCAACCAGGCACACAATCAACCAGCCACACACTCAACCAGGCACACAATCAACCAGCCTCACACTCAACCAGCCACACACTCAACCAGGCACACAATCAACCAGGCACACACTCAACCAGGCACACAATCAACCAGCCACACAATCAACCAGCCTCACACTCAACCAGGCACACACTCAACCAGGCACACAATCAACCAGCCACACAATCAACCAGCCACACACTCAACCAGGCACACAATCAACCAGCCACACAATCAACCAGCCACACAATCAACCAGCCACACAATCAACCAGCCACACAATCAACCAGGCACACAATCAACCAGCCACACAATCAACCAGCCACACAATCAACCAGCCACACAATCAACCAGCCACACAATCAACCAGCCACACAATCAAGCAGCCACACAATCAGCTAGCCACACAATCAACCAACCACACAATCAAGCAGCCACACAATCAGCTAGCCACACAATCAACCGGCCACACAATCAACCAACCGGCCACACACACAACCAACCAGCCACACAATCAACCAGCCACACAATCAAACAGCCACACAATCAACCAGCCACACAATCAACCAGCCACACAATCAACCAACCACACAATCAACCAGGCACACAATCAACCAGCAACATACTCAACCAGCCGTACAATCAGCTAGCCACACAATCAACCAGCCTCACACTCAACCAGCCACACAATCAACCAGCCTCACACTCAACCAGCCACACAATCAACCAGCCACACACTCAACTAGGCACACAATCAACCAGGCACACAATCAACCAGCCACACAATCAACCAGCCACACAATCAACCAGCCACACAATCAACCAGGTGAAATGAAGAAGGGTTAACATCGACCTATGGGTATCCACGGGGTAGATACAGTTGCACACATACCCAGAATGCCCTCCAGTTGGCAGACAGGACAATCTGACTGCGCTTCATGCGTCGGTACAGCACCTTCTGACGCCATCCCTTCCATATCTTCTGTATCAGAGTGGCCAGGTAGTGCATCCTCTCCCGACGGCACTCCTCCATGTCGAACAGCTGAGAACATCATGCACCATGTAAACCTTACTTGTCCTTGTTACTGCTCCCTACACACAACTTTACTTCATGCTACACTCAGGAGTCAGTTGACACGGAATGTACAAACCCATGCAACGACACTACCAAACGTATAGGAGCGTAGGACTCTGTATTGATCTTTGAGTGGCCTGTGAGAAGTTGAAGGTCACAGTCTTACAATATCTTATCATTTTCAGAATGGAAATCTATTATTAGTTTTCATAAAATCCACTTAAATGACCAGTTGGCATCTTGTAAAACTATCATAGAACATGATGTGACATCACTTACTTCCATTATCAAGACTTACTCTTAGTGTTCAAAATTTACTCTCAAGTGCTCTTATGAAATACATTTTCATAATGAGTTAATAGAGGTATGTACGGAACTTTACAAGCTTGTGTTCCTCACTTCGAACACTGCCAGGTAATTATACACAGTTAAGCAATCAATTTCAAACACTGCCTGGTAATTATACACAGTTAAGCACTCAATTTCAAACACTGCCAGGTAATTATACACAGTTAAGCAATCAATTTCAAACACTGCCTGGTAATTATACACAGTTAGGCAATCAATTTCAAACACTGCCAGGTAATTATACACAGTTAAGCAATCAATTTCAAACACTGCCTGGTAATTATACACAGTTAAGCAATCAATTTCAAACACTGCCTGGTAATTATACACAATTAAGCAATCAATGACTCACAGTTTTGGGGTTCCTGATGAAGATCTTGGTCTTGCCGACGGCGTATTCCTCGCCCTGGATGCCCTGGGTCTGGAGGATGGTCTCCACCCCCTTGCTGTTCAGCCCCGCCCAGCGCGGCCACGTCTCAGAGGCCAGCATCTTGTAGCGGTACAGGAATGCATCATAGTTTTGGCGAAACGCGTACCCTGCCCGCCGCACTCTCACGTTCTCCATCAACCTGTACAACACAGACCAACATGGCTGCTGTCACATGTCTGTGGAGGTTCCCATTTCAAACACAATGTGTCTACTAAATACATGATCTGGAGTAAAATGCAGGCAGCTTTTCACGAGTGATCATAAATTCTGAAAAACATTCTTTCAATTCTTTCCTTGACACAACTTTCATACACACAACACCATCATGTATTACAATGATTCCCCATAGTACATTGAACATTGAGCATTGAATATATCCCGTATTAACATCTTGTGAATTTACACAAGGTGCACACCTGTTTTCACCTAAATACCTTCAAAAAGACAACAGGTATTGAAGTCAGTTCTAAAATACATTGTGTCACACTGAACTTACCCTACATCGACAACATCACAACCCTACATCGACAACATCACAACCCTACATCGACAACATCACAACCCTACATCGACAACATCACAACCCTACATCGACAACATCACAACCCTACATCGACAACATCACAACCCTACATCGACAACATCACAGCCCTACATCGACAACATCACAGCCCTACATCGACAACATCACAACCCTACATCGACAACATCACAACCCTACATCGACAACATTACAACCCTACATCGACAACATCACAACCCTACATCGACAACATCACAGCCCTACATCGACAACATCACAACCCTACATCGACAACATCACAACCCTACATCGACAACATTACAACCCTACATCGACAACATCACAACCCTACATCGACAACATCACAACCCTACATCGACAACATCACAACCCTACATCGACAACATCACAGCCCTACATCGACAACATCACAACACTGAAGCACTTGTACCATGTCTTTACATTGTTAGAGCCCTGAGTTGAATGTTCACGCTGTGTAGGCAACATAGGCTGTGTGGCTACGTACCCGAGATATCGAACCTGGTGTCTCACGATGGACAGATCAAATGCCCCGGCCTTCTTGTCATCATTGGGCTGCAAGTGGTATGAAAATACAGTAAACTACGGGCATAACAAACTCAAAGGGACCACTAATTTCTGTTTGTTAAAACCATAGTTCATTATAAGCGTGTTTGTAATAAATGTAGTTTACTGTATCTTGCAAAAATATTTAAAAGTCCAGGTTTGCAATGACCTTCATACAATCATACAAACATCGTACAATGTTCATCCTTCAGTGATGCAGAACATATGTTACCATCTTAAAATGGAGGAATACAAAGGTTTTGAGTGAGTGAGTGAGTGAGAAAGTAAGGTTTTAAGCTGCTTTTAGCAATATTCCATTACTGTCACAGCTGGGGACACCAAAAATGGGCTTCAATATTGTACCCATTTTGGGAATTGAACCCGGACCTTCGGCGTGACGAGGGAACGCTTTAACCACTAGGCTACCCCACCGCCCCCCACCCAGGTGAAGAGGTGGTGGGTGACCAAGTCCTACCTTCACACAGCGGATGTAGTTGGGGTTCTTGGACAGCAGGTTCTTCATCAGCTCCGTCACCGATATCTACAACAGAAACATCACTGTAGGACATGCCTGGCATGTAGGGAGGGCTGTTACACCACCATCCCAGGAAGGTTTATCTGGGAGTGAGTAGCTTTTAGCAATATTCCAGCAATATCACAGCAGGGGACACCAGAAATGGGCTTCACACATTGTACCCATGTCAGGAATCGAACGCAGGTCTTCGGTGTGACAAGCAAACGCTTTAACCTCTAAGGCTATAGCTCTGGTGGAAGACATGAGTAACAGGGAGTTGAAGACACTGGACAGATTTATGAAATGGATCTTAGAGCTGGGACGAGTCCAAATTTACAACCTGGGTAGCCGACCCCCTATTACCTGACCCTACCCGGGTACCCAACCCCCTATTACCTGACCCTACCTGGGTAGCCGACCCTACCCCCTATTATCTGACCCTACCTGGGTACCCGACCCTACCCCCTATTACCTGACCCTACCCCATATTACCTGACCCTACCCCATATTACCTGACCCGACCTGGGTACCCGACCCCCTATTACCTGACCTGACCTTGGTACGCAACCCTACCTGGGTACCTGACCCCCTATTACCTGATCCCACCCGGGTACCCAATTACCTGACCCTCCCTTGGTACCCGACCCTACCTGGCTACCCGACCCCCCTATTACCTGACCCTACCTGGGTACTAGACCCCCTATTACCTGACCCTACCTGGGTAAAGACCCCCTATTACCTGACCCTACTGGGGTATCCGACCCTCTATTATCTGACCCTACCTGGGTATCCGACCCCCTATTACCTGACCCTACCTGGGTATCCGACCCCCATTACCTGTACCTTCCCGGGTATCCAACCCCCTATTACCTGACCCTACCTGGGTATCTGACCCCCATTACCTGACCCTACCCGGGTACCCGACCCCCTATTACCTGACCCTTCCTGGGTACCCGACCCCCTATTACCTGACCCTACCTGGGTATCCAACCCCCTATTACCTGACCCTACCTGGGTATCCGACCCCTATTACCTGACACTACTGGGGTATCCGACCCCCATTATCTGACCCTACCAGGGTATCCGACCCCCATTACCTGACCCTACTCGGGTACCCAATCCCCTATTACCTGACCCTACTGATTTGATCATGTGTACATTGAATTTGATTGAAGCTGTATCTCTGCTCAAACATATAAAAGGCAGAAGGAATGCATGCAGAAAGTTATGTGAACTTTAGGGACTTGTAGTGTAACTTGGGCATTGTATTGTTATTGTCATCGAACAATATATCACGTGACATTCAAGAGGAATAGCTTTCTTGTTCCTGTCATTACATATTGGAGTTATCTACCTTGAACTGTGATCCTGCAGTAGCCGGCCGCTTCAGGGACTTCTGGGAAGGATTTCCTGGAGACAGGCAACACATACAACACATGCTTACTCTGTCATGTACTTGTAAGTAGTCTTCTTTGAAATATTCAAACTGGCATTTATTTTTCCAAATTATTTCAGTCGTGTGATCATGAATAATGGATGACCCTTAACTTCTTGTGAGCACAGCTTGATAGGCATTCCTTGAGACCACGAGTGTCTCACGCTAGATGCACCTGTCAAGCATGGCTCTTGCCCAAAGTCTGCTAAGTCAGCAATGTATTCATAATGTTTTCTAGATTACAAGATTGCTGACAAAAGCGATGTGATCCTGTCACTACTGACACCAGGGGACTGACCTTCAGGGAAGAGTGTCTTCAGGAGCAAGTTCGAGCAGGAGTACATGGACTGAGACAGGTCACGGAACAGCAAGTCGTTGTTCTTGTCCAAGAAGCCTTCTACTTTGTACACAACCTGACCGGTGGGGCACGCAGATGAGAGAGAGTTAGTATTGTGTTACGCTGATGTAGATATATTCAAGCCAAAACGTATCATTGCATGAAATTCAAACACTTTAACCACTAGGCTACCCCGCCGTTCCCCCCAGGATACAGTGACATGTGAACCAAGTCGCCGGGTGCTGACCACCTCATGCATTGATTTGCCTCTTAGGACAAGAAATGGTTCCTGGGTGTCTAAACCCGGGCTCCCATGGGCTGAGGATGACTGACACAATTAAACACTTAAATTAAACAAATAAACAATTACCTCAGGGTAAATAACTCCTGATTATAACAAAACTGTGAACGAGAGAGTGAACCTACATTCCCAGCGTAGTGCTTAAGTCTGAAGGCATCATGGGGCAGGGACTTGTCAGACTGGGTCTTCTTGCAGTTGCGGCTCTCGTAGTGGAGGTGTTCGGAACAGCGAGAGTCCAGCTTCTGCAGGAAAGTCTTGTCAGACACAGTTCCTGGTCGCAGGCACTCCTCGTCCAGGAGGGCAAGGATGCCAATGTTGTTCTGCAACATGCAGAGGACATGTTTACGTACGGAACAGGACAGTAAGAGTGTGGTGGCAGTTGCTGCAGAGATTGTAGAAAGTGGATGGAATTGTTGCAGGGGTGGTGGAAAGTGGATGGAATTTCTGCAGAGGTGGTGGAAAGTGGATGGAATTGTTGCAGGGGTGGGGGAAAGAGGATGGAATTACTGCAGGGGGTGTGGAGAGTGGATAGAACTACTGCAGGTGTGGTGGAAAGTGGATGGAATTTCTGCAGGGGTGTGGGAAAGTGGATGGAACTACTGCAGGGGTGTGGGAAAGTGGTTGGAACTACTGCAGGGGTGGTGGAAAGTGGATGGAACTACTGCAGGGGTGTGGAAAGTGGATGGAACTACTGCAGGGGTGTGGAGAGTGGATGGAACTACTGCAGAGGTGGTGGAAAGTGGATGGAACTACTGCAGGGGTGTGGGAAAGTGGATGGAATGACTGCAGGGGTGGTGGAAAGTGGATGGAACTACTGCAGGGGTGGTGGAAAGTGGATGGAACTACTGCGGGGGTGTGGGAAAGTGGATGGAACTACTGCAGGTGTGGTGGAAAGTGGATGGAACTACTGCAGGGGTGTGGAGAGTGGATGGAATTTCTGCAGAGGTGGTGGAAAGTGGATGGAACTGTTTCAGGGGTGGTGGAAAGTGGATGGAATTACTGCAGGGGTGGTGGAAAGTGGATGGAACTACTGCAGGGGTGTGGAGAGTGGATGGAACTGCTGCAGGGGTGGTGGAAAGTGGATGGAACTACTGCAGGTGTGGTGGAAAGTGGATGGAACTACTGCAGGGGTGTGGGAAAGTGGATGGAATTACTGCAGGGGTGTGGGAAAGTGGATGGAACTACTGCAGGGGTGCTTGAAAGTGGATGGAACTACTGCAGGGGTGGTGGAAAGTGGATGGAACTACTGCAGGGGTGGGGGAAAGTGGATGCAACTACTGCAGGTGTGGTGGAAAGTTGATGAAATTGGTGGTGTGAGGAGGATAGAATATCATTTGGATGGATCAGATAAATTAATGTTGTACCCACCTTCTCAATAAGGTCACAGATAACAGCGTTGTTGAAGTAGTCAACATTGATCCATTCAATACCCTGCAATGAACAGGAACTGGCCAGTTACAGATGGTCATACAGACACAGAAACACATGCAGCAAGACCTTTCAGTGGACATCAAAACTACTCCAACATGGTCTGGGGGCACAGACGGCCATGTCATCAAAGGCACAGAAACTAGTTCCACAGAGTTGTGTCCTTTAGACAGGCCAGGATCCTTGATTGTGGTCTCAAATCACAGATTCGGCGTTTTCATTCGGCGTCAGTACTATAGTCATGTTTCATGAAAGGGGGAACCACCAGACTTGGATTTTCTCACACCTTCAGCTGATGAGCCATGATAAAGTGATGTTAAATCCCACTCACTCACATGCTCTGTGACCTTGTGGGTTTCACCTTAGTGGTAAATGTCAACAACTTGTGTCACATTAGGCTTTCCTCTAACACTAAGCTGACATGCTGTGATATAGTATGTGTGAATGGCTCTAAGACGCTTTTAGCAATATTCCAGCAATAAAACGTTGGGCACTACAGTATTGAGCTTCACGCATTGTACCCATGTGGTGAGTGAGTGAGTGAGTGAGTGAGTGAGTGAGTGAGTGAGTGAGTGAGTGAGTGAGTGAGTGAGTGAGTGAGTGAGTGAGTGAGTGAGTGAGTGAAAGAGTGAAAGAGTGAAACGCCGCTTTTATCAGTATTCCAGTTATATCATGGAGGAAAGTGATGTAGGTCTCAGACATTTACCACTTCGGTGAAACCCATGACCAGAGGTATGGTGCTGACAAATCTAGAAACATAATAGTGGCGACCGGGATTCGAACCCACAAACATCGGTTTCTGGCGTGACCAAGGGATGCAACTCTGCACAGTGAATCACGGCACCTTAGAAGATTGGGGCACCCATGGCTTTTTTACCCAAGTGGGGAACGAATTTGGGCCAACGGTGTGACAAGTGACTGGGCTATCAATAGGCTACCAGCACTAATATATCTGAATACTGCTGAAAGTGAGACAGATCTCACTCATCCCAACCGTCTTACATTCACTCCACAGTGAGAGCAGTAGCCTTCACACAGGGGAGATAACCCTACCTCCTTGATGTACTCTTCCTGCTCCTCCTTGAGGGTCAGCTCTATAAAGATCTGCTGCAGTTTCTCGTTGCAGTAGTTGATGATGAACTGCTCAAAGCTGTTGTGCTGGGAACAAACAGACAAAGCTTGATGTGAAGGTCAGAAATATTGATGTTACATAACAGTGGTCTGCTAAATAGAACATATGATGAACAACCCTGTAAACAATCTCTAAACATTTTCAAATTATTGGTCAACCAAACTCTCACCACCACAAAGGAATATTGATCTCACCTGTGACACTTTGAAACGATAGACATCACCCCCACCCCTCTAACAGATTCTATTATCTGCCTTGGAATTCCTTGAAACTTTTGATCTTAACGGAAACATCTCACACTCAAAACTACCACGCACTCCCACACAAGTCTCTCATCTCACCTGGAAGACCTCGAAGCCGTAGATATCCAGCACTCCCATCACCTTGGTCTTCACTTTCTTCTTCACCTGTACATACAACATCAGTCCGTTAACCAAGTGGAGAGCACAAGCAGTGAAGAAGCAGTGCCAGATGTACCATCACCCTCACCGTCACCCTCCCCCCAGCATCACCCTCACCTTCACCATCATCACCCTACCCCCCACCATCACCCTCACCATCATCACCGTACCCCCCACCATCACCCTCACCATCATCACCGTACCCCCCACCATCACCCTCACCATCATCACCCTACCCCCCACCATCACCCTCACCATCATCACCGTACCCCCCACCATCACTGTCACCTTCACCATCATCACTGTAACCCCCACCATCACCGTCACCTTCATCATCACCCTACCCCCACCCTCCCCACCACCATCAGCACCGTCACCTTCCCCCTCATCCAGATCGTCACCATGACCTTCACCATCACACTCCTCCCCGACCGTCACCCTCGCCATCGTAACCATCACCATTACCTTCACTATCACCATCACCATCAACATCACCATCATCGTCACCATCCCCATCACTACCACCTTCACCATCATCACCTTCAGTTAGGCCACCACTGAGACAAAGACACAGCTGTCAACTATTACTTGACATGACTATAACAGGATAACCTCCTTTTGATAATATACTTATCTCCGCTAAATAATCCTCTAAAATGACTTTTTTAAAATTGCATAATGCTTGTGGGCAGGGGTCCGGAAACCGTCATATGCGCCGGATGTCCGATTGGGAATCTCAAATGTCCGTTTTAAAATATTGCTTACCGGACATTTTAAAAAGTATTGTCCGGACATTCTTAAATTTTGACCGGACATGATCAACAGTTAGGACTGAGCAGCTTCTGTCTGCAGTTGCAACACAATGAAGATTAACTACACTGACAAGCTTTGTTTGTTTTGATTGCTGTAAATACATCGTACCTACATGATAGTCCAATCGGTCAATCACTGTAATAGGCAATAAACTGAGTTGACACTGATTAATGGAGGATTAATTACTGAGAACATCTTGTTAATTTGAGTGAAAGGTGTTTACAACTGTACATTAATACCTTGCATCATCGATGTACCTCATTATCCTCACAATGCTACGATACGTAACCTCAGACAAGAAGCGAAAGCGTGACGACAGCCAGTCGACCGATGCAGATCAGTCGAGCGGATCTGCCAAACCCTCAAAGTCTGGACGATCATTTTGTAAGTCGTGGCTAAGGACTTTCACTTGGTTGACATACAATGAGGATTTGCAGATTTTATTGTTTTCAAGAGCTAGTCATATATTGAATCTTGATTGACCGCCATTTTGCTTTCTCGGACGATCGATATCCAATTTTTTTATGGTCAATAAATAAGTACAGATGAACAAAGTATTCAAATAACTATTGCTATCAACGATATTTTAGTATTTGTGATTAAATTATCTGTCTTGTTTTTAAAAAAATCTTTAGTTTAAAAAAAAAAAAATTCCCGTGAGGTCACGTGATAACCAAATATGGGATAATAGTCTCGATCCAAATGTTACAACGCGTACACTTCAGCAGACTCATGAATATAACTCATGAATATTAATTAGACCGTTCACTACGTTAACAGATCGTTATTATAACAGAAACAAACGTATGTTTTCCATGTAAATCTAAAATGATATTATTTGTTATTAATTGTCCGGTGAATTAAACAATTTAAATTGAAACAATTCATAATTCATCATATTATGAATACGTAAACTTGTAATGTGTGTGAAAAGTCGTACTAAAATACGCTATTTAAAGGGGGCGTGGCCTAAATGCAAATGTCCGATTGGGATTTTAAATTTTCCGGACCCCTGCTTGTGGGTACATCACCTTGATACTGTCGTTGATCCTCTGGACCAGCCAGCTAAACATCCTACTGTACAGAGCCTTGCACAGGGCATCTCGGGCGTAGAATGCCTGCAACAGCAACACAACATGGTTTAACAACCATAGTCTGCAATATAATAATCTAACTGGACCACTGGTTTACAGCATCAGCAACAAAGTGAAACATTGTACAAACGAGATGCAATACTGGGGACCTATTCACTCATGGAAACCCTATGGGGTCCATACAAGTAGCCTGTCCTACCATCCCGATTTCCTTCATGACTCTTCCCCTGGGCAATCAAACCAGTCACCAATTGTCATTTAAATGTAAATAAAATACACAACCGTAGAACCTGTGGAATGTCGCCTGTTGTCAATGATGTAGCAATATTAGCATAAATTTAACATGACACTTCGACAACAGGAACTCCCACATGCAGCAATGACATGTGATTGGCACAATGCTTACGTCCCCTGTGTTGAGATCAGTTTTGACTTTGTCTCCACGAACTTCCACTGTACGCTGAGTCAGGGCTGCTGATAAGGTCTGGGCAGAGCACTCCAGCAGTTCACACACTTCGGACACCTCTGTTGACAGACAAGACAGGGATATAACACAGAGCATTCACGTTGCTGGGGGATAACAGTGATATTGCCGGGATCTACATATATGCTAACAATAAGGACCAGGTGCCCTTGTACAGAGCAATCTCAGCACCATCAGGTGATCGTAACTCCCATACCTTAACATAGACTTGCTACAGTCATAGCACTAAGGTAATTTTGTACAATGGCACCCCGGGCTGAGGAAAATCGGACAGTCATAGCTTGAGTTGATCATGAATCATTCAGACACACCTTGAAGTTTCTAATGTTGGATAATCTAAAAGTTAAAAGCCAAATTACATGGAGACAATGTCTCACAAATGGCACTCATTACAATTTCAAGACCTGAACAAAAAATGGGCAAAGCACAGTGAATCAAACTGCCCTATTAACTATTACTCTCAGAAAGCTGACACTTGCAGTGTATATGCCAGGGCATTGTGTCACATCCGGCACAGAGCATTGTGTCACATTCTGTCCAGGGTATTATGTCACATCCGGCCTAGGGCATTGTGTCACATTCGGAACAGGGTATTGTGTCACATCTGACCCAGGGCATTGTGTCACATCTGGCACAGGGCATTGTGTCACATCCGGCCCATCCACATCCAACATTTACAAACCTTGTGTGCTGCCAATATCGCATCCGTCGGTGCCGTCGTCGTTGCCCTTGTGGTGGAAGGTGATGTTCCCCAGCTTGAGGATTGTGGCCACCAGCTGCAGCACACCCATCACTTCCTTCTCCTGGAAGCCGATTACCTTCATCCCATTCTGTGGACATCAACAGTCAGCGTGACATCTCAACAAACACAACAGCAGTTTACTGGCAAATTGTATCAAGAAGAGTCTACTGAGTCAAGAACAGGCCTTGGACACAAGCATGAGGTACTGGGGGATGGACCTTGGACACAAGCAAGAGGTACTGGGGGATGGACCTTGGACACAAGCATGAGGTACTGGGGGATGGGCCTTGGACACAAGCAAGAGGTACTGGGGGATGGACACAAGCATGAGGTACTGGGGGATAGGCCTTGGACACAAGCATGAGGTACTGGGGGATGGGCCTTGGACACAAGCATGAGGTACTGGGGGATGGACACAAGCATGAGGTACTGGGGGATGGACACAAGCATGAGGTACTGGGGGATGGGCCTTGGACACAAGCATGAGGTTGTGGCAGAGAGACCTTGGACACAAGCTTGAGGTACTGGGGGATGGACCTTTGACACATGCATGAGGTACTGGGGGATGGACCTTGGACACAAGCGTGGGTTACTGGGGGATGGACCTTGGACACAAGTATGAGGTACTTGGGGATGGACCTTGGACACAAGCATGAGGTACTGGGTGATAGGCCTTGGACACAAGCATGGGGTACTGGGGGATGGACCTTGGACACAAGCGTGGGGTACTGGCAGAGAGACCTTGGACACAAGCATGAGGTACTGGGGGATGGACCTTGGACACAAGCATGAGGTACTGGGTGATAGGCCTTGGACACAAGCATGGGGTACTGGGGGATGGACCTTGGACACAAGCGTGGGGTACTGGCAGAGAGACCTTGGACACAAGCATGAGGTACTGGGGGATGGACCTTGGACGCAAGCATGAGGTACTGGGGGATAGGCCTTGGACACAAGCGTGAGGTACTGGGGGATGGACCTTGGACACAAGCATGAGGTACTGGGTGATAGGCCTTGGACACAAGCATGGGGTACTGGGGGATGGACCTTGGACACAAGCGTGGGGTACTGGCAGAGAGACCTTGGACACAAGCATGAGGTACTGGGGGATGGACCTTGGACGCAAGCATGAGGTACTGGGGGATAGGCCTTGGACACAAGCGTGAGGTACTGGGGGATGGACCTTGGACACAAGCATGAGGTACTGGCAGAGAGACCTTGGACACAAGCATGAGGTACTGGCAGAGAGACCTTGGACACAAGCATGAGGTACTGGGGGATGGACCTTGGACACAAGCATGAGGTACTGGGGGATGGACCTTGGACACAAGCGTGGGGTACTGGGGGATGGACCTTGGGCACAAGCGTGGGGTACTGGGGGATGGACACAAGCAGGAGGTACTGGGGGATGGACACAAGCACGAGGTACTGGGGGATGGACCTTGGACACAAGCATGGGGTACTGGGGGATTGACACAAGCACGAGGTACTGGGGGATGGACCTTGGACACAAGCGTGGGGTACTGGGGGATGGACACAAGCACGAGGTACTGGGGGATGGACCTTGGACACAAGTGTGGGATACTGGGGGATGGACACAAGGGTGGGATACTGCTCTGCTCTACTGTTGACTGGTCAAATCAGTTGAAACAGATAGACATACCCTGATTGAATGGAAGTTCTCACTGTCATTTATTGCAGGGACGTTAAAACATCCGCTCTTGTTGAGAAACTCATAGCTGTTGTGGTCACTTGTCAGCTTCAAGCTCTCTGAAACAGGAAATACATGGTCAATGTGGGTGGACATGGACACTAGTAAATGTCATACACAAGTTATACACCAAAAAGGCCTGAGGGAGTCAAGATTGTTGTCAAAATAACGTAAGAGATTGATTTACCTAGCAGTGCGGGTTCTGCTCCACTCAGCAGCTGGTAGAAGATGTGGAAACTGCGCTCCCCTGGTCCTTGGGCGGCCACTCTCGACTGAAAACATCATGAGAACAGTTACACACTGTTCAAACCATTGAGGGTTCCAACAAATAAATCTGTTCCAACAAGGAGCTGCTTAATGGCTGAATACACATCAAGTCATAGTTCAAGTCATCCATCATACAAACAAATGCCTTATCATATTAAAGATATTTCTTTACAGTATTACTTGTGAGTGAAAATATATAAGGGAAGCATCTGAGTGAGTGAGTTGGGTTTAACGCTGCTTTTAACAGTATTCCAGTCATATCACGGCGTGTCAGCTTAATGTGGGAGGAAAGCCCAAGGTGATGCAGGTCTCAGACGTTTACCACTTCGGTGAAACCCACGAGCACGGGTATGGTGCTGACAAACCTAGAAACATAATCGGGGCGAACCTGGATTCGAACCCACAATCATAGGTTTCTGGCGTGCCTAAGGTACGCAACTCTGCACAGCGAATCGCGGCGCCTTAGACGACTGGGCCACCCGTGCCCCCGGGAAGCATCTGAAGTTAAACCTATAGTGCCAACTGGTGCATTAAAGAGACATCTAGCAAGCACCATAGTGAAACCTATAGTGCCAACTGATGCATTAAAGAGACATCTAGCAAGCACCATAGTGAAACCTATAGTACCAACTGATGCATTAAAGAGACATCTAGCAAGCACCATAGTGAAACCTATAGTACCAACTGATGCATTAAAGAGACATCTAGCAAGCACAATAGTGAAACCTATAGTACCAACTGATGCATTAAAGAGACATCTAGCAAGCACCATAGTGAAACCTAAAGTACCAACTGATGCATTAAAGAGACATCTAGCAAGCATCATAGTGAAACCTATAGTACCAACTGATGCATTAAAGAGACATCTAGCAAGCACCATAGCGAAACCTATAGTACCAACTGATGCATTAAAGAGACATCTAGCAAGCATCATAGTGAAACCTATAGTACCAACTGATGCATTAAAGAGACATCTAGCAAGCACCTGAAGTAAAACCTATAGTATCAACTGGTGCATTAACGAGACATCTAGCAAGCACCTGAAGTAAAACCTATAGTATCAACTGGTGCATTAACGAGACATCTAGCAAGCACCTGAAGTAAAACCTATAGTATCAACTGGTGCATTAACGAGACATCTAGCAAGCACCATAGTGCACCAACTTTTGCATTAACGAGACATCTAGCACACACCTGAAGTAAAACCTATAGTATCAACTGGTGCATTAACGAGACATCTAGCAAGCACCTGAAGTAAAACCTATATGTCAACTGGTGCATTAACGAGACATCTAGCAAGCACCTGAAGTAAAACCTATAGTATCAACTGGTGCATTAACGAGACATCTAGCAAGCACCATAGTGCACCAACTGGTGCATTAACGAGACATCTAGCAAGCACCTGAAGTAAAACCTATAGTATCAACTGGTGCATTAACGAGACATCTAGCAAGCACCTGAAGTAAAACCTATAGTATCAACTGGTGCATTAACGAGACATCTAGCAAGCACCTGAAGTAAAACCTATAGTATCAACTGGTGCATTAACGAGACATCTAGCAAGCACCTGAAGTAAAACCTATAGTATCAACTGGTGCATTAACGAGACATCTAGCAAGCACCATAGTGCACCAACTGGTGCATTAACGAGACATCTAGCAAGCACCTGAAGTAAAACCTATAGTATCAACTGGTGCATTAACGAGACATCTAGCAAGCACCATAGTGCACCAACTGGTGCATTAACGAGACATCCAGCAAGCACCATAGTGCACCAACTTTTGCATTAACGAGACATGTAGCACACACCTGAAGTAAAACCTATAGTATCAACTGGTGCATTAACGAGACATCTAGCAAGCACCATAGTGCACCAACTGGTGCATTAACGAGACATCTAGCAAGCACCTGCTATTGCAGTGTCTCTCAAGTGGCTTTAACTTACCTTTTCAAGCAAGTCTGTTGTGTTCCAAGGTCATGAAACAAAGAAAAGTCCAACAGTGCATTAGGCGAGGTCAACATCAGTATCAGATTCCAGTACTTCACCTAGTGTTACAGCTATGTAACAGCGGCCTGTAAATCAAGTCTGGACTAGACAAACCTGTCAGTGACATTATGAGCAGCAATCCACAGTCAGGGCATGATGATGCACTATAAACTAAGTCAGCGAGCCTGATCTACTGAGTCGCCTTGTACAACAAGCAGTTCTTGCTGGGGACCAATTCTAACACAGATTCCCCACGTGGAACTACTCATGTGTAGTTGATCTAATCACATCATGTTAGGGCTGGGATGGGTAACTCGGGTACCCTGGTCGGGTGGGTACTGGGTAGGACCTGAGTACCTGCAGGACTACCCGGACCCATGGTTAGTCACGTGGTATATTGTTTAATGACAAAAACCATCTAGCACTCTATGATTACACTACAAGTCACTAATGTTAGCATTTCTTTCTGACTACGCACCCATACCTTCTAACTTTTCATATGGTTGAATAAAGATATAACTTAAGTCAACTTCAGTGTATGCATCACCAGATTGTTTTGCCAGAGCTATCGAACATTTTGTACCCATGTCTGGAGACCTACAGTGTGTACCCGGGTTGGGTCTGGTAATAGAGGGGTTGGTACCCGTGTTGTACATTTGGACTTGTCCCAGCCCTACATCATGTCATTTCACCTACTTTTGATACTTCAAGATTGCAATTTTTCTGTTTATAAAATCAGTATGACACACAGGCAAGTATAATAATCTCTATATATTACACCAATTAGTCAATCATATCTCAGCACATCAATATCACTGCATAATGCCCTGAAGACACTGACTCTAAGTGCATATGTACTTACAGTTTGTTATGACTCCACCGATGGGGTCCCCCTTAAAGTCAAACTCTATGTCCATGTACTTCCCCTGGCAAACACAAACAAACCTCCATCATGGGGGTGTGGCAATCAGCTGACAGGTAAGGTACATACAATTCTGCTGTCAGCACTATTCCAGCTATGTCACAGAAACCTGTAACTATTGGAGTCTGAAAGTGACTGCAATCATAAGTCATGACCCCCACCATAAGGGCACAATTTGCTTGTTTGTTTGTTTATTTGATTATTGTTAAACACTGCACTCAGCAATATGCCAGCTATATGACGGCGGTCTGTAAAGAATCGAGTCTCAACCAGACAATCCTGTGATTGACATCATGAGCATCGATCTACGCAATTGGGATACGATGACATGTATCAATAAAGTCAGCAAGCCTGACCACCCAATCCTGTAAGTCGCCTCTTATGAGAAGCATAGTCACCAGTTACAGCAAGCATGGGTTGCTGAAGACCTATTCTCTTCCCAGATTTTCATGGGTCCAGCAGGGCATGATGACAGAAACAGCCACATCACACTCCCACCCCATCACTTGCAACAACTAGCTTGGGGTACTGGGGAATCCCTGAGGGTGTCTGTATTAGTTGTCATACAACCATACTCTCCGAGTGGTGAGGAGAAATAGGATTTAACATTAAAACAAGAATGTTCGAACCCCGGACCTTCCGCTCTCCTGGCAGAAGCTCCACCATGAGACCACGGAGAGTGAGTGAGTTAATGGTGATCATCATGTCCTGGTATATCGTCAGAGGTAACTGATCAATGAGAAGCTGTATTAATACACAGATTAATGATATATTGGAAGAATGACAGTGTCAATCTTCCGTGGAGATCACGTGCACATCTGCCTGTTATTACTGTAACACACAAGAAATCTGTAGTTCTATCAGATGATTGGCTATGTGGACTTCGTCACAATGTCAAATTGCTGACAAGAGTAATGGCAAACAGGGCACAATGTTACATCTTCACTGTTCTCTCTCCATGAGTTACTTCCCTTGATAAGTACATACTTTGCGGAGCTTGACACTGAGGCATACTGTCAGTGTAAATGGAACAATATAATGCCCTGACCCTTCCTGTGTACTTACAAATCTGGAGGAGTTGTCATTCCTGGTAGTCTTGGCGTTACCAAAAGCTGAAAGTCAAATGTGGAAAATGTACTTCGGAATACTTTTACTCTTCGGCTGACAGATTGTACAAATATCGAGAATAAACTTTGATACATGTAAGTTTGATTGCTACAATTCTTAAAGCATATACTAGACAAAAGATGGCATTAATAGAGTAATTAACATACATAATATTATCAGAACAAATATGAAGAAGATAATTGACTGTTGCTAACAAGTATGATGTTATTTCATTAAAGGGAGTATTCATCATTAATATGTCTAAAAGTGGAAATATCAGTTATAACCTTCAAGGACAGGACAAGCCCACCTCTGCTTACCTTCAAGGACAGGACAAGTCTTCCTCTGCTTACCTTCAAGGACAGGACAAGTCTTCCTCTGCTTACCTTCAAGGACAGGACAATTCTACCTCTGCTTACCTTCAAGGACAAGACAAGTCTTCCTCTTCTTACCTTTAAAGACAGGACAAGTATGCTTCTGCTTACCTTCAAGGACAGGACAAGCCTACCTCTGCTTACCTTCAAGGACAGGACAAGCCTACTTCTGCTTACCTTCAAGGACAGGACAAGTCTTCCTCTGCTTACCTTCAAGGACAGGACAAGCCTACCTCTGCTTACCTTCAAGGACAGGACAAGCCTACCTCTGCTTACCTTCAAGGACAGGACAAGCCTACCTCTGCTTACCTTTAAAGACAGGACAAGTATGCCTCTGCTTACCTTTAAAGACAGGACAAGCCTACCTCTGCTTACCTTCAAGGACAGGACAAGCCTACCTCTGCTTACCTTCAAGGACAGGACAAGCCTACCTCTGCTTACCTTCAAGGACAGGACAAGCCTACCTCTGCTTACCTTCAAGGACTGGGTTTGACTGCAGCAGCTGTTCCTTGACTCGGTCAATGTCCTGTCCCTTCCCAGACACCTCCGCAACATACTGCATGATCACCTTGCTGGCCTCTGCAACACCACATACATCGATTCATTAGTCACATGTTCAGTACACACACAGCCAAAATACACATTGCATAATAACATCACTATACTATCACTGTACCATTTTTGGTCATCATCTGGTCATTATAAAGGGGGCATCGATAGCACTGTGCAACTGTTTTAACTCTACAGTGTCTACCCACTATAATGTCTACTCACTCTTTCCTCCACTGTATCTACCCACTCATTTCTCAACTGTGTCTACCCCTCATATCCCTCTATGATGTCTAACCACTCGTCCCTTTATATGGTAAACTATGGTTATAATGAACTTAAAGGGACAACTAATTTTGGTTTGTTATAACCATAGTTGGTTATAACCATTTCCACTATCAGACATTATAGATCAAGTCATGTGATCGCAACAGATCACTGTTATAAGCATGTTCATTAAAACAAAGTTTACTGTAATATCTATCCACTTGTTCTCCCCTCTATAATATCTCCCAACTCATCCCTCAAATATGTCTACCCACTCATCTCTCAACGATGTCTACCCACTCATCTCTCTATGATGTCTACCCTCTCATCTCTCAACGATGTCTACCCTCTCATCCCTCTATGATGTCTACCCTCTCACCTCTCTATGATGTCTACCCTCTCATCCCTCTAAGATGTCTACCCCCTCATCTCTCTATGATGTCTACCCTCTCATCTCTCTATGTCTACCCTCTCATCCCTCTATGATGTCTACCCTCTCATCCCTCTATGATGTCTACCCTCTCATCTCTGTATGATGTCTACCCTTTCATCTCTGTATGATGTCTACCCTCTCATCTCTCTATGATGTCTACCCTCTCATCCCTCTATGATGTCTACCCTCTCATCTCTCTATGATGTCTACCCTCTCATCTCTGTATGATGTCTACCCACTCATCTCTCTACAATGTCTCCCAACTCATCTCTCAACGATGTCTACCCACTCCTCCCTCTAAGATGTCTACCCACTCATCTCTCAACGATGTCTACCCTCTCATCTCTCTACGATGTCTCTCAACTCATCTCTCAACTATGTCTACCCTCTCGTCCCTCTATGATGTCTCCCAACTCATCTCTCAACGATGTCTACCCACTCCTCCCTCAAAGATGTCTACCCACTCATCTCTCAACGATGTCTACCCACTCATCTCTCTATGATGTCTACCCTCTCATCCCTCTAAGATGTCTACCCTCTCATCTCTCTACGATGTCTACCCTCTCATCCCTCTATGATGTCTACCCTCTCATCTCTCTATGATGTCTACCCTCTCATCTCTCTATGATGTCTACCCTCTCATCTCTCTACGATGTCTACCCTCTCATCTCTCTACGATGTCTACCCTCTAATCCCTCTATGATGTCTACCCTCTCATCCCTCTATGATGTCTACCCTCTCATCTCTCTATGATGTCTACCCTCTCATCTCTCTACGATGTCTACCCTCTCATCTCTCTACGATGTCTACCCTCTAATCCCTCTATGATGTCTACCCTCTCATCTCTCTATGATGTCTACCCTCTCATCTCTGTATGATGTCTACCCTCTCATCTCTCTATGATGTCTACCCTCTCATCCCTCTATGATGTCTACCCTCTCATCTCTCTATGATGTCTACCCTCTCATCTCTGTATGATGTCTACCCACTCATCTCTCTACGATGTCTCCCAACTCATCTCTCAACGATGTCTACCCACTCCTCCTTCTATGATGTCTCCCAACTCATCTCTCAACGATGTCTACCCACTCCTCCCTCTAAGATGTCTACCCACTCATCTCTCAACGATGTCTACCCTCTCATCTCTCTACGATGTCTCCCAACTCATCTCTCAATGATGTCTACCCTCTCGTCCCTCTATGATGTCTACCCTCTCATCTCTCAACGATGTCTACCCTCTCATCTCTCTATGATGTCTACCCACTCATCACTATACGATGTCTACCCTCTCATCTCTCTAAGATGTCTACCCACTCCTCCCTCTAAGATGTCTACCCACCAGTTTTGCCGGAGCCGCTCTCCCCGGAGATGATGATACACTGGTCCAGGTTTCTGTCCCGCATCGACCGGTAGGCGTCATCAGCAATGGCATATCTGGGGAAACAATAGATAAATCTAAAAACAACTCTGACAAAGGAATCATCACGGTGTGCATATATCCTTGTATCCATGGTATAAGTGTGTGCATACAGGGATGGGTTATATATCCTTGTATACAGGGATGGGTTATATATCCTTGTATCCATGGTATATGCATGTGCATACAGGGATGGGTTATATATCCTTGTATCCATGGTATATGCGTGTGCATACAGAGATGGGTTATATATCCTTGTATCCATGGTATAGGCATGTGCATACAGAGATGGGTTATATATCCTTGTATCCATGGTATAGGCATGTGCATACAGAGATGGGTTATATATCATTGTATCCATGGTATAGGCATGTGCATACAGAGATGGGTTATATATCCTTGTATCCATGGTATAGGCATGTGCATACAGAGATGGGTTATATATCCTAGTATCCATGGTATAGGCATGTGCATACAGAGATGGGTTATATATCCTTGTATCCATGGTATAGGCATGTGCATACAGAGATGGGTTATATATCCTTGTATCCATGGTATAGGCATGTACATACATGGACTGGTTATTAATCATCCCAAACTCATCTCAAACTGGATCCCACAGGAGATATCGCTTGGGTGAGATCAAACAATATCTACATGAGGGATGATCACAGGGATGGGTTACATATCCTTGTATCTATGGTATAAGTGTGTGAATACAGGGACCGGTTATATTAGCATACATACAAGGTGTGTATATCAGGCTTTTACTGAACGCAAAATATTACATCCAGTTGGCATACAAATTGGGAACAGACGAAAACATTTTATATTGTGGGTAATATATTCTCTAATGGATGATTATCTTTTTTAATGGTTATGTGAATAAATGAAAGGTGAAACAATTAAGTGACACCAAATGGTAGGTGTGGCAGAAACCAGTCAAATACATGGGAGGTAGACCAAACACGAGTTCCACATCATGGTAGAAGGGCAGACGCTTAGTTCCACATCAGGGCTGACAGGACAGACACTTAGTTCTACACCAGGGCTGTCAGGACAGACACTTAGTTCCACATCAGGGTAGAAGGGCAGATACTTAGTTCCACTTCAGGGCTGTCAGGGCAGGTACATAGTTCTACACCAGGGTAGAAGGGCAGACGCTTAGTTCGACATCAGGGCTGTCAGGACAGATACTTAGTTCTACATCAGGGTAGAAGGGCAGATACTTAGTTCCACTTCAGGGCTGTCAGGACAGACACTTAGTTCCACATCAGGGTAGAAGGGCAGATACTTAGTTCCACTTCAGGGCTGTCAGGACAGACACTTAGTTCCACATCAGGGTAGAAGGGCAGATACTTAGTTCCACTTCAGGGCTGTCAGGGCAGGTACATAGTTCTACACCAGGGTAGAAGGGCAGACGCTTAGTTCGACATCAGGGCTGTCAGGACAGATACTTAGTTCTACATCAGGGCTGACAGAGCAGATACTTAGTTCCACATCAGGGCTGACAGGGCAGATACTTAGTTCCACATCAGGGCTGTCAGGACAGACACTTAGTTCCACATCAGGGCTGTCAGGACAGACACTTAGTTCTACATCAGGGTAGAAGGGCAGATACTTAGTTCCACTTCAGGGCTGTCAGGGCAGGTACATAGTTCTACATCAGGGCTGTCAGGGCAGGTACTTAGTTCCACATCAGGGCTGTCAGGGCAGATACTTAGTTCTACATCAGGGCTGACAGGGCAGGTACTTAGTTCCACATCAGGTCTGTCAGGGCAGGTACTTAGTTCCACATCAGGGCTGTCAGGGCAGATACTTAGTTCTACATCAGGGTAGAAGGGCAGGTACTTAGTTCCACATCAGGTCTGTCAGGGCAGGTACTTAGTTCCACATCAGGGCTGTCAGGGAAGATACTTAGTTCTACATCCGGGTAGAAGGGCAGATACTTAGTTCTACATCAGGGCTGACAGGGCAGATATTTAGTTCCACATCAGGTCTGTCAGGACAGACACTTAGTTCCACATCAGGGTAGAAGGGCAGATATTTAGTTCCACTTCAGGGCTGTCAGGGCAGGTACATAGTTCTGCATCAGGGCTGTCAGGGCAGATACTTAGTTCTGCATCAGGGCTGTCAGGGCAGATACTTAGTTCTACATCAGGTCTGTCAGGGCAGATACTTAGTTCTACATCAGGGCTGACAGGGCAGATACTTAGTTCTACATCAGGTCTGTCAGGGCAGGTACTTAGTTCTACATCAGGGCTGACAGGGCAGATACTTAGTTCTACATCAGGGCTGTCAGGGCAGGTACTTAGTTCTACATCAGGTCTGTCAGGGCAGGTACTTAGTTCCACATCAGGGCTGTCAGGGCAGGTACTTAGTTCTACATCAGGTCTGTCAGGGCAGGTACTTAGTTCCACATCAGGGCTGTCAGGGCAGATACTTAGTTCCACATCAGGGCTGTCAGGGCAGATACTTAGTTCCATATTAGGGCTTACAGGGCAAATACTTAGTTCCACATCAGGGCTGATAGGGCAGATACTTAGTTCTACATCAGGGCTGACAGGGCAGATACTTAGTTCTACATCAGGGCTGTCAGGGCAGGTACATAGTTCTACATCAGGGCTGACAGGGCAGATACTTAGTTCCACATCAGGGCTGTCAGGGCAGATACTTAGTTCCATATTAGGGCTTACAGGGCAAATACTTAGTTCCATATCAGGGCTGATAGGGCAGATACTTAGTTCTACATCAGGGCTGTCAGGGCAGGTACTTAGTTCTACATCAGGTCTGTCAGGGCAGGTACTTAGTTCCACATCAGGGCTGTCAGGGCAGATACTTAGTTCCACATCAGGGCTGTCAGGGCAGATACTTAGTTCCATATTAGGGCTTACAGGGCAAATACTTAGTTCCATATCAGGGCTGATAGGGCAGATACTTAGTTCTACATCAGGGCTGACAGGGCAGATACTTAGTTCTACATCAGGGCTGTCAGGGCAGGTACATAGTTCTACATCAGGGCTGACAGGGCAGATACTTAGTTCCACATCAGGGCTGTCAGGGCAGATACTTAGTTCCATATTAGGGCTTACAGGGCAAATACTTAGTTCCATATCAGGGCTGATAGGGCAGATACTTAGTTCTACATCAGGGCTGTCAGGGCAGGTACTTAGTTCTACATCAGGTCTGTCAGGGCAGGTACTTAGTTCCACATCAGGGCTGTCAGGGCAGATACTTAGTTCCACATCAGGGCTGTCAGGGCAGATACTTAGTTCCATATTAGGGCTTACAGGGCAAATACTTAGTTCCATATCAGGGCTGATAGGGCAGATACTTAGTTCTACATCAGGGCTGACAGGGCAGATACTTAGTTCTACATCAGGGCTGTCAGGGCAGGTACATAGTTCTACATCAGGGCTGACAGGGCAGATACTTAGTTCCACATCAGGGCTGTCAGGGCAGATACTTAGTTCCATATTAGGGCTTACAGGGCAAATACTTAGTTCCATATCAGGGCTGATAGGGCAGATACTTAGTTCTACATCAGGGTAGAAGGGCAGACGCTTAGTTCTACGACAGGGCTGTCAGGACAGACACTTAGTTCTACATCAGGGCTGACAGGGCGGATGCTTAGTTCTATATCAGGGCTGACAGGACAGACACTTAGTTCTACATCAGGGTAGAAGGGCACTGCTGTTGGGCTCAGGATTATATACCGCCTTCATTCCCTTTAACCCATAAACAATTATCTGCTAAATATACCCACAGGGCTATAAATGGCTATTAATGGCTTGACTTGGATTCCTCTAGATAAGGTGGCATACCTCCGGGCACTGCTTGCTACAGCATGAACACCCTGCCTCAACAGAAACTCTATCCATCCAACTTACTACACACTGTCCTGGCTCCCCGGCCTGGCTGTCTAGTTAACCTGAGTGCCTGACTGATACAGTGCTACTGCTTGGTAGTATGATCCCAACAAAACAACACTTAATAGCATGTATTTTCCTATTAAAAGACGTGGCACTTGTCCCTCCATCCATCTCCAATCCAACTCACCCCCCCCCCCCCCTTCCATTTTCGTAAACTCTCTCCCCCCTCACTCTCCCAACCCAACTTCTCCCACCCCAGCTCATCACTGCCCCTACCCTGACCTGCCACTATCCACCACCCTGACCTGCCTCTATCCATCATTGCCCCTCCCTCCCTCCACCACCCTGACCTGCCTCTGTCCATCACTGACCCTCCCTCCCTCCCTCCACCACCCTGACCTGCTTCTATCCATCACTGACCCTCCCTCCTCCCACCCCCTTGACCTGCCTCTATCCATCACTGCCCCTCCCTCCTTCCACCACCCTGACCTGCTTCTGTCCATCACTGACCCTCCCTCCACCACCTTGACATGCCCCTGTCCATCTCTGACCCACACTCCCTCCCTCCACCACCCTGACCTGCCTCAGTCCATCTCTGACACACCCTCCCTCCCTCCATCACCCTGAACCGCCCCTATCCATCTCTGACCCATCCTCCCTCCCTCCACCACCCTGACCTGCCCCTATCCATCTCTGACCCTCCCTCCCTCCACCACCCTGACCTAGTATGATCCCAACAAAACAACACTTAATAGCATGTATTTTCCTATTAAAAGACGTGGCACTTGTCCCTCCATCCATCTCCAATCCAACTCACCCCCCCCCCCCCTTCCATTTTCGTAAACTCTCTCCCCCCTCACTCTCCCAACCCAACTTCTCCCACCCCAGCTCATCACTGCCCCTACCCTGACCTGCCACTATCCACCACCCTGACCTGCCTCTATCCATCATTGCCCCTCCCTCCCTCCACCACCCTGACCTGCCTCTGTCCATCACTGACCCTCCCTCCCTCCCTCCACCACCCTGACCTGCCTCTATCCATCACTGCCCCTCCCTCCTTCCACCCCCTTGACATGCCTCTATCCATCACTGCCCCTCCCTCCTTCCACCACCCTGACCTGCTTCTGTCCATCACTGACCCTCCCTCCACCACCCTGACATGCCCCTGTCCATCTCTGACCCACCCTCCCTCCCTCCACCACCCTGACCTGCCTCAGTCCATCTCTGACACACCCTCCCTCCCTCCATCACCCTGACCCGCCCCTATCCACCTCTGACCCTCCCTCCCTCCACCACCCTGACCTGCCCCTATCCATCTCTGACCCTCCCTCCCTCCACCACCCTGACCTGCCCCTATCCATCTCTGACCCTCCCTCCCTCCACCAACCTGACCTGCCCCTATCCATCACCATCATCACCAGCCCAGTTTGTATACTCTTCTCTTATCTGGGAGTACACAGATCAACATCAATATTTAGCCTGACCCCTCAGCTAACCTCCAACACAACAAGGCCTGGACAGCATTACTACTCTCTCTCACACATTCTTCACATACACCTCTCTCTACTAGCCAGGAAGGGAACACACAGGGCACCTGTCAGAGCTGGGTGGGTGTGTGTCCTGCTGTCCCCACACCCCTGTCTTAGCATGAAAGATGACACTAATCAGTGAAGATACTCAGCTGGAATATCTGCATGAAAAATGGTAACTTGAAGATTTATCAACTGAAAAAAGATATCCTTTCATTCATGATGTCCACAATGCCACCTTTATTAAATAGTTCTTGTTACTACTCAAATATTATCAGCTTCGACATATAGCCCTAAGCACCCGATCTATACCGCAGAGTCATGTTTGCACCCACCCCTTCCAACTTTCTCCCCCCCCCCCCCCCCCCCACTGCCTACCCTGACCCAGGATATGTCCCCTGCCCTAAACCAGCTCCTGCTGTGCACATGTTGAGTGTGTAGTCTGGGGACCTGAGAGGCTGAGATCATATTTTCCTCATCCCAACCCATTCAATATTTGGCAAGATGACGTTGTGACCACCATGGCCTTGTTCCCTCAACAAACACACATTGTGTATGCTGCTGGGATTGACAAGGATATAAATCAGGCTCTCAACATCATTTGGTTGCCATAGTGAAGTGAAAAATTAAAGCCAGACCTTTCCTCTTGCACTCTGGGCTGCTGAGGGGTAGGTAGGGGTGGGGGATGTGAGATGTGGGAGTAAGACGAAGTCTTCAAACCCCACAGCCCCATGTGTAGCTAAGAAGGGATGTGTAAAGGAAACACAGAATGGGGAGGGGTTGGGTGGGGATGGAAGGTCAGGAGGAGTAAGGCAGGCTTTTCAGACATTGGGTGAGTTTCGGGAGCCCCACTAGTCAGTCTCCCAGACCGTAGAGAACAAATACACAAATGAATCCATCTCAAGTCTAGAATAATTTGGCCAGTCTAGATTGCCTCATTTCTAGTCTGAAATAAAGCATTGTTCTGGGCTCCATCTGGATAATATTTTTCATTTGGTAGATATGTAGTTTGAAATAAGATAATTTTATTTCTGTGAGAAAATGCCAGGCAGGGCCCAAGATGTTGATAATGAAGACGGTGTAGAGAGACTTGGGCAGCACAAGAGGTAAGGTCAGGGGGATGTGCTGAGCCCTATGTGGTGAGGAAGGTGCAAGGGAGGTACAGGGGAGGGGTTTGATGGGGGGTGTCAAGTGGAGGGGGTGGCAGTGTGAACTGAGCCAGTTACACACGTGGCTCAGTTTATGGCACCAACTGTATCTATTCTGGACCTTGAGACAGGAATAGACCTGGCGCATCTCAACTCTTTGAAGCAGGACAATGATATCAAACTATCTACGAAACTAATCTGAAGCCATGCCATGTTTTTTATCACAGACAGATAGCTTGCAGCTTCCAGGACACTCATCACTGATAGTGCACGTGTTACACAAGCAACACTCTCAAGCTGCAGCTAGGGAGAACACACAGTCTTGTGGAGGAAACTTTCATAGAGTGAGGTGATTAATAGATTCATCAAAAAGCTGTACACTGTGGGGAACATCACATCTGTCAACGCTGGCTACTGTCTTACTCTTTCTGGCTAACTTTCTTCTAACCCATCAAACACTGCCACTCAAACTCTGTCAAGGACAACCTGGAGCACTTGCAGGAGATAATCAATAATGCTGGTACACTCTACCAAATAGTCATCGGCTAATGGTACGCATGTTTATGTCTCTATATATGTTGATATGCAAGAACCTGGCAGTGAGTGAGTGAGTGAGTGAGTGAGTGAGTGGGTGGGTGGGTGGGTGGGTGGGTGGGTGGGTGAGTGAGTGAGTGAGTGAGTGAGTGAGTGAGTGAGTGAGTGAGTGAGTGAGTGAGTGAGTGAGTGAGTGAGTGAGTGAGTGTGAGTGAGTGAGTGGGTGAGTGAGTAGATAAGTGAGTGGAGAAGTGAGTGAGTGGTTGGTTGGTTGAGGGAGCAAGTGAAGACTGTTTAATGCTCAGTCAGCAATATATGCCAGCCATTTCAAGATTATAGGGCTCGAGTCTGGTTGAGGCCCACCAGTGGCATGATCCAGCCCTAGGGTCATGTATACCCTAGTAACATAGTAACTGACCGACCCTCATCTTGTCAGGCTTATGTCACCAGCAAGGGGCGTTGGGAACCTATTCTTCACCCAAACACATTCTCCTTCAAATAGCACTGGGTGCCGTTGTACAAAGCGATCTTTGCACTAAGGTGATCCTAACTCCCATACTTTAACATAGACTTACGACAATCGTAGCACTAAGGTTGTTACGTACAACAGGCCCCTGGTCTCTGGACTTGCAGACAAGAGCGGCCATGTCTTACATCCCCCTGGCCTGGTGAGCGCTCTTGTGCAGCAATACTCTGGTGAAATCAATTCCAGCTGCACCAAGAACAAGTCCAGCAGTGGTCTGTATTCCTGATCAACAGAGCTCCAGATAACTTTTTCAGCAATTGAGTTTTTACTCTAGGGTTTCTATTTTAATTGGGTTATTACATTTTGTCAATGGGTAACCAATATTTTCTTACTCATCTATTCATAACTTTATTGGGTTTTTCCCAAATCTAGTGAACATTTTAAGATTTTAAAAAAATGAAATAATGTTTTAGATGTATATAACTGTTTTAAATATATAGGCTTGACTCAGAAAGTAAATTAGCTTGTAATTATGTTGATGAAATTAGCTCCCTTGAACGCATGCTGAAAAAGCTTCATTGGGTATTGACGGGTGCTGTTTTTATACATTTGAGTTTTTCATTTAATGCATGCATTTCTGTACATAAGTTAATTAAAAGTAATTGGGTTTTGAATATTTGGAGGGGGGGGAGGGGGGTATTTTACGTAAATACGCTGCTTATCTGTAGCTCTAGATTAATAAAGTCAGTCCCACTTTCTCCCCACCACATTACTACCAGAGTTTAGTACTTCATGTTACTTCACTCGTTTACTTGATTCCACTGCTAGCCAGAACATCAATAAACAGATACAGCCAGAACATCAATAAACAGATACAGCCATAACATCAATAAACAGATACTGCCAGAACATCAATAAACAGATACAGCCATTGCCTCCACTACCAGCCAGGATACAGTTGTGCATGTCTCGGTACACATTTGGTGAGACGATGAGAAGTCTGCACAACTAATGACTTTCTGTTTGTGAGCCAGATCAGTCTTAACTGGGTAAAAAATGGAAACAAATAAATAGAGGATATTTGTCTTTTCTTGTCAAACAGCATGTTTATCTCATCGAGTGACCTGCTCCATTGATGAGAGGCGCAGCCAAGAGTGAAAATGTCAACTTCTAGAGGTCGTGAGATGCAATAAACAAGCAATTTGACAAGAAAAAACAAATATTTCTATTTTTATTATGTATTTTCTTGATTGATATTAATGATCTTCTGAAGAAAACCATTGTGTCACTGAGGTACACTGAAAGTAGTTCCGGCATTATAAGGGTAACGCTATTTTTCAGGGCATTATCATTTACAGAAACCGGAGGTCTTCCATTAACTGCCCGACGAAGGAGGGCAGTTGAAAAGACTGATGGCTTCTGCAAATAATAATGCCCTGAAAAAGTGTGTTACCGTTATTATAGCTAAAATGGATGGAATTTGTTATCAAATAAACAGAAACAACAATATTGGCTTTGAAACATTTACTGCCATCAACACAAACGTCACTGACCCACTTATACAAATATGGAAACGTCATAGAACAAACCAGATGATGTCACTATTAAATGTGACATCACCTATCCCTACCCTATGACATCACCTAACAACGGGTGTGATAATGGCCCATCGTCAAGCAATATGAGTGCATTATCAAGTTACAGTGGCTCGCTGATTTCTGATAACATGCGGGCGGTTTAATGACAATTCAATCCATTTTAGCTATAATAAGTGATATTCCACTTAAGTGACATAACAGTTTATTTCATGCAAATGTAAAATCCATTTTATACTTGGAGAATAATAATTCACTCAATGAGCACATTAATACACATGCCTCCTGGTCACTAGACTAACATCTAGTCTCTGAAATGAACACATCTTACTTAAAAAAACAGTTGTTCAGGTATCTTAATAAAAATATAATAAAAAGGAGCCCAGTAACTCTCTTCATTTTCAGATACTGCAGTGATCTAGACTTGCCAAACATTATAGACTTGCATGGGCTGTATTTGATATTAATTTGTATCAGGGTCTGTAAGATAGACTAGCAGGATCTAGACTTGCCAAACATTATAGACTTGCATGGGCTGTATTTGATATTAATTTGTATCAGGGTCTGTAAGATAGACTACCTGGTCACCATCGTGGTGCAAGATACAGCACACTCAGAAACTAAAGAATGCTGCTCTCTCTTCAGATTTGTTATCAACAAATATACCTAGGTCAGATGAGTTCGAGTCAGTAGGAATACAAAACAGCCAGCACCACTAACACAGTCTCAGTTGGACATTGAGATGCCTGGCTCCCAAATCCAAATGTCAACATTTGTAATACTTATTACGATTAGAGTACTTGAAGGATGATACTACGTAAACATTTACAACTGTTTGTTTGTGGGCTGTTAGTTTGACAACGCTGATACACCAACAGCTTAGTTCGGCCTGCTGGGATTCAAACAAGTGACAATATTGAACATGAACAAACCTCATCTTACACCACATAATTCACACGCCACCCAGACTACACTAAACACACAACACACACCATACACACACTACACACACCATAGACACCATACACACACTACACACACCATACACACACCATACACACACCATAGACACCATACACACACAACACACACCATACACACGCCATAGACACACTACACACACCATAGACACCATACACACACCATACACACTACACACACCATACACACTACACACACCAGACACACCATAGACACCATACACACACTACACACACCATAGACACCATACACACACCACACACACCATAGACACCATACACACACTACACACACCATACACACACCATAGACACCATACACACACTACACACACCATAGACACCATACACACACTACACACACCATACACACACTACACACACCATACACACACCATAGACCCCATACACACACCATAGACACCATACACACACAACACACACCATACACACACAACACACACCATACACACACAACACACACCATACACACACCATAGACACCATACACACACCACACACACCATAGACACCATACACACACCATACACACACCATAGACACCATACACACACTACACACACCATAGACACCATACACACACTACACACACCATACACACACTACACACACCATACACACACTACACACACCATACACACACCATAGACACCATACACACACTACACACACCATAGACACCATACACACACTACACACACCATACACACACTACACACACCATACACACACCATAGACCCCATACACACACCATAGACACCATACACACACAACACACACCATAGACACACAACACACACAAAACACCATACACACCATGCACACACTACACACACCATAGACACCATACACACACAACACACACCATAGACACCACACACACACAACACACACCATACACACACAACACACACCATACACACACCATAGACACCATACACACACCATACACACGCCATAGACACACCATACACACACAACACACACCATAGACACCATACACACACAACACACACCATACACACACAACATACACCATACACACACAACACACACCATACACACACAACACACACCATACACACACAACACACACCATACACACACAACACACACCATACACACACAACATACACCATACACACACAACACACACACACTACACACACCATAGACACCATACACACACCATACACACCATACACACACCATACACACGCCATAGACACCATACACACACCATACACACTACACACACCATACACACTACACACACCATACACACACTACACACACCATAGACACCATACACACACTACACACACCATAGACACCATACACACACTACACACACCATACACACACCATAGACACCATACACACACTACACACACCATAGACACCATACACACACTACACACACCATACACACACTACACACACCATACACACACCATAGACACCATACACACACCATAGACACCATACACACACAACACACACCATACACACACCATAGATACCATACACACACAACACACACCATACACACACCATACACACACAACACACACCATAGACACACAACACACACCATAGACACCATACACACACAACACACACCATAGACACCATACACACACAACACACACCATAGACACCATACACACACAACACACACCATACACACACAACACACACCATACACACACAACACACACCATACATACCATAGACACCATACACACACAACACACACCATACACACACAACACACACCATAGACACCATACACACACAACACACACCATAGACACACAACACACACCATAGACACCATACACACACAACACACACCATAGACACCATACACACACAACACACACCATACACACACCACAGACACACAACACACACCTTACACACACCATAGACACCATACACACACAACACACACCATACACACACAACATACACCATAGACACCATACACACACAACACACACCATACACACACAACACACACCATACACACACAACACACACCATACACACACAACATACACCATACACACACAACACACACACCATACACACACAACACACACCATACAAACACAACCCACACACAATACAACCTACACTACAAACACCATACAGCCTACACCATACAACCCACACACCATACAGCCTACACTACACACTCCATACAGCCTACACCATACAACCCACACACCATACAGCCTACACTACACACTCCATACAGCCTACACCATACAACCCACACACCATACAGCCTACAACATACAACCCACACACCATACAGCCTACACCATACAACCCACACACCATACAGCCTACACCATACAACCCACACACCATACAGCCTACACCATACAACCCACACACCATACAGCCTACACTACACATACCATACAGCCTACACTACACACTCCATACAGCCTACACCATACAACCCACACACCATACAACCCACAAACCATACAGCCTACACTACACACACCATACAGCCTACACCATACAACCCACACTCCATACAACCCACACTCCATACAGCCTACACCATACACACACTACACACCATACAGCCTGCACAATATAGCTTACACCATACAACCCACACACCATACAGCCTACACCATATAGCCTACACTACACACACTACACACACCATACAGCCTACACCATACAACCCACACACCACACAACCCACACAATACAGCCTACACTACACACACCATACAGCCTACACTACACACACAATACAGCCTACACCATACAACCCACACCATATAGCCTACACTACACACACAATACAGCCTACACCATACAACCCACACCATATAGCCTACACTACACACACAATACAGCCTACACCATACAACCCACACCATACAGCCTACACTACACACTCCATACAGCCTACACCATACAGCCTACACTACACACACCATACAGCCTACACCATACAACCCACACCATACAGCCTACACTACACACACCATACAGCCTACACCATACAACCCACACTCCATACAACCCACACTCCATACAGCCTACACCATACACACACTACACACCATACAGCCTGCACAATATAGCCTACACCATACAACCCACACACCATACAGCCTACACCATATAGCCTACACTACACACACCATACAGCCTACACCATACAACCCACACACCACACAACCCACACCATACAGCCTACACTACACACACCATACAGCCTACACTACACACACAATACAGCCTACACCATACAACCCACACCATACAGCCTACACTACACACACAATACAGCCTACACTATACAACCCACACCATACAGCCTACACTACACACACCATACAGCCTACACCATACAACCCACACCATACAGCCTACACTACACACACCATACAGCCTACACTACACACACAATACAGCCTACACCATACAACCCACACCATACAGCCTACACTACACACACCATACAGCCTACACTACACACAC
This sequence comes from Haliotis rufescens, assembly GCF_023055435.1. Classification (NCBI taxonomy): domain Eukaryota; kingdom Metazoa; phylum Mollusca; class Gastropoda; order Lepetellida; family Haliotidae; genus Haliotis; species Haliotis rufescens. Next base: position 6,187,631 of record NW_025964013.1, read on the forward strand.
AATACAGCCTACACCATACAACCCACACCATATAGCCTACACTACACACACTACACACACCATACAGCCTACACCAAACAACCCACAACCCACACCATACAGCCTACACTACACACACCATACAGCCTACACCATACACACCATACAGCCTACACCATGCAACCCACATGCCACTCAGCCTACACACTAGACCAACACTTAGTCCGTCTCACAATCCCTGAACCATATTGTTCCTCCCTTTCACCGAGCCCTTACTGGTATGCTATAGTCCTAAATAAAGCAGGCCCTGTATTTTATCCAGGGTCTGAATCTCCCATTTCACTGGTGCTCCTTTCGAACTTAAAAGGAGTTAATGTTTCTATCAAAATTATATACGTCCTGAGACTAAGCGTAAGTCTAACAGTTAGTCTCAGAAAATATTTCTTTAAAATAATTGCAATATACTTTTGTTAACAGAACCTTTCTTTATCCACTGTATTCATAATCAAGGAAACTAGACTTGGTTTAGTTACATCTAGACTTTTCAGTAAAAAATAATTAACAAACTAATTTCACAGTGATGGCACAGGACTAAGTCTACACCATTCAACCCCCACACAACTTAGACTACCTACACCACAGCCAATTAAAAGCCTTACTCAATCATACGATTATTGATAAGCTCATGAATATTCATGTTAGCATTCCACTAATAAACAAACAGCACCATGAAGAATTATAAGCTGCTCAGATTTTACAAGACCTCTTCTTTTGAACACTAGCTGGATTCTAGTATCATCAGTAGATTGGGGCTGAGACTCTTCTCCATGGTATGAACTCAAATCACAAAAGGTACAATGCATAAAAAAGGCATAAAATATCATGACACAGCAGCATTCAACACATCCAACTCACGGATCCCAACTTTTAATGTTTTGATGAGTCAGAGGAGGCTGCATACAGGACATTGCATTTACTGCCATTGACCCCTCAATCTGGCTAGCCCCCCCCCCCCCATGATCTCTGCTCTAATAGGACAAATTGGAAGGCATCCTAAACCCTGAGAATCCATGAACCACTTGACCCCGAGGACAAGGAATATGCTCTGATCAATGAGCATCAATCACAGGAGATAGATGACTGATCCTCACATTGTGTACAGGACATGTCCAGAGGCATGCTGGCCACTGCACCACGGATACAAGTGCACTCTTTATACAACATGGCTATATCACTCTTTATACAACATCGATATTGCAGTCTTCATACAACAAGGCTATATCATTCTTTATACAACATCGATATTGTAGTCTTTATACAATATGACTATATCACTCTTCATATAACAAGGATATTGCAGTCTTTCTACAAGGAATTTGCACTCTTCATACAACAAGGTAGATTTGCACAAGTATATAGGGCAATAATTATTAGTTGAAACTATAAATTCTAGATAATGTAAATAATAAGAACAAGATGTCCCTATAAGAGACTGGAGTCCTTTGTACTGTCCACATATCTAGACTTGCCTATTAGGAGGATAGAATTACTACACATCGATGGACTATTCTTTCAGTACAGCCTTGGAACAAGGCTAGCAACAAGGCTATATCACTCTTATACAACAAGGATATTGCACTCTTTTTACAACCGGGATATTGCAGCCTCTTTATACAACAATGCAATATTTCTCTTTATACAACAATGCTATATCTCTCTTTATACGAAAAGGCTATCTCATTCTTCATACAACAATGCCATATCACTCTTCATACAACAATTCTATATCACTCCTTATACAACAAGGCTATATCACTATTCATACAACAAGGCTATATCACTCTATGTACAACAAGGCTATATCACTCATTATACAACAAGGCTATATCACTATGTACAACAAGGCTATATCACTCTTTAAACAACAAGGCTATATCACTCTTTATGGCTATTGCCTTGCTGAACATAATACCAGTTCTATCCAACATCCCACTTTGAGGAGTGATTGACAATCTCCGTCTTCTAGTTTAAGAAAACAAGATAATTCCTGTACAACCCAAGGAGCAATCAAGCAGCATTCTGTTAAACTTTCAGAATTGATTTTACACAACAGTTCAAGATGCATGGAAAGACATTATTTTCCTCTCGCTGTGCTCCCAGAATGGTTTCTATCAATATTTTGACTAATATAGTTCCACAAGCTCAAATCATAAACACCAATACAGATGCAATTTGAAGTTCACAGGAAACTGGTTGTAGAAGATTTAGACCCTGGCCAAAACACATCATTATGAAGTAGCTCGGCCATTGGTATCGTCAGATTCAGCCTTGATCGACACAGTCTAAAAGTCACTTGCTTCATAATTGAATTTTGACGTAAGTATGGGAATTGCATAATTAAGTCAGAGTTTATTTCATGGAAGATGAGATCACATTTCAGAGAGCAGTTTCATGGTTTCTGTTCACACCAGCAATAAATCCAATCTTATACACTCCGTAAATCATTCATGAATAATTGGAGTTTTGTATTAAACAAAGCCAATATTCGGTTGTGTTCATGACTGGCTGTCAAGCTCTGAGGTTCTGTGCAAAACTCCATCACTAAATCAACCCTCACCAATTCAAGCATAATGGCTGATTCCACTGAGATCTGAATATGCATTGGTAAATTTATACCATCTTTTGGGAACAGTATGGGAACTTTGTCATACTCCATGGGGAGAGATTGATTCACGACTCGGACAGATTAAAGCTAATTTCCCTGTCGCTTGGGACCTCCTGGACTATTGAACATAACACAGAGGACCACTCCTGCTGGCAACAAGACTAATATTCCACAACTGATATCGACACTAGTCATTAGAACAGCTGCCTGTTCTCAGAGTATCGAACCAAGTTTCACATAGTATGTTGTTTAATAGACCCAAGTTTTACTTGGTATCTAATCTTATAGACAGTCTTCTTGAGGTCTGTGTCCGATAGACCAAAGTCTTACGAGGTCTGTGTCCGATAGACCCAAGCCTAACTGGGTTTGTGTCCGATAGACCAAAGTCTTACAGCTCTGTGTCCGATAGACCCTAATCTTACGAAGTCTGTGTCCGATAGACCCTAATCTTACGAAGTCTGTGTCCGATAGACCATACTTATTAGGCCTGTGTCTGATATACTCAAGTCTTACTAGATCTGTGTCCGATAGACCCAAGTCTTACTAGATCTGTGTCCGATAGACCCAAGTCTTACTAGATCTGTGTCCGATAGACCCAAGTCTTATTAGGCCTGTGTCTGATATACTCAAGTCTTACTAGATCTGTGTCCGATAGACCCAAGTCTTACAAGGTCTGTGTCTGATCGACCCAAGTCTTACTAGATCTGTATCTGATAGACCCAATTCTTACTAGGTCTGTGTCTGACAAACCCAAGTCTTACTAGACCTGTATCTGATGGACCCAAGTCTTACAAGGTCTGTGTCCAATAGATCCAAGCCTATCATGTTTTCAGTTTGATATATACAAGATTTGATTTCATGGTGATGCATACTTGCTCACAAACTTGACCAGCTTGAGCATAAAAATCACCATGCATTGCTTTGCAAGATCTTGTGCAACAATCAGTTCACTCCTTGTGTCCATTGTCGGCATGTTTCAATGTGGCTGTTATCACGGGAGATATAGGGAGATAGTGATGCCTAACATACATGACACATTCAGGAACTAACCAACATGATATGTACAATCTCCAGTACCTTCCGCACCAACACAAAGACAAGAACTACCGGTAGTTTTTCCAAACTAATGAATCAAGTTTCATGTTCCTGACAGCAAGTTTGACAGATGCATGCCACAACATCAGACACAGTCCATTTAAACATCCAGGTGGTGTCAGATGGATGGGGTCCAGACATTTCCCCACATGGACCGTGATGACTTCCCTACAGGTCAATTCCACAGTGGACATTTCCCCACTCCCGCTGTTCTTCAGGGTACTTTTTTTTTAGAATCTGTGTTTATCTAGCTGTTGACATTTTAGTGAACTTGAAAATGATGATGAATTTTAATATTCATATTATCATCAGTCAAATTGTAAACAAAACTCTTGACATAAAATATTTGTTGTCGATCTTAAATCATTTTTATATAGAATGGGGGAAAAGTCCATGTGGGGAAATGTTAGTGTGGGGAAATGTTAGTGTTGGCGACTGTCTGAGCTGGGAGTTGTCCTGTGGCAAAATGTCAGATGGACACACGACTGATACAGCTGGGAAAACTTCATCAACTCTTTGATGATAAACCAACTGATGGCGGTTCAACCGCTTCACCCAGGGACAGGTGGATGGTTTGTTAAACTTTGAAGAAATTGCAGCTGGTCGTGGCAGCCCTCCTGGATCCCTGTGGCCCCCACGCTCCCCCATGGCTGATGATGAGGCAGATTAAACAGATTACAGGAGATCCCAGCCAGCCCTCCTCAAAGCAGGGAGTGCACAAACCAGCAGCATCGGGAACAGGCTGATCCGAGTGATAATAATATTTCAAGGACCCACAACTGGGTAGTTGGCCACACAAACATCTGTGACATATAGGCAGGAGGACCAAGCTATATTAACTTCTGTAAATACTCTCTACATGTATGTTTATGTCAACTGATTATATGTATGTTGACAAAATTGCCTCTAAACTCTCGTTACAGTAGAAAGTAACAGTTTCATAGCAATGATCATGTGAAAACTGTTACTCTTTTATTCTCTTTTCTTCTCCCCCAACTATAAGGCTCCCTTACTTACTTACTTACTTATATTGGAGATTTAACATGCGCTTTCCGACTGCAAGCGTATGTCGCACACAGGCCGTCCAGGCCATTTAATGTGTTTCCAAAAAGGGGAAAAGTGAGTTTGTGCAACCCAGGAGGGGGGGCTTTAGGGGTTGCTTATATAGTAATTTTGAAATTTTGAGATTTGGAAAGAATGCCAAGAGTGGGTGGGGGACAAAATAAGGGAGCTGTGTGTGTTGGGTGGTTGTTAGATAAGGTAGTTTTGGTTTTAATATTTTATTTGGGGTTTAAATGCGACTAATTAGTCCCTTAGGCTCCCCCTTCCCTGTTGTACATCATCACCTACCCCCCACCCCCACCCTATCTTGTGCTTCTACCCACCTCACTTGCCTCATCCCAGGAAAAGTCTGCTATCACCTCCTCTCCCCTATGCTTGCTTCACCCAAATGATCCTCCTCACTACCCTCCCCCCTCCCTGCCCCTCTTCACAGCCCCTGCCCATTTCACTGCCCCTGCCCCCTTACTGCCCCTGCCTCCTTACTGCCCCTGCCCCCTTACTGCCCCTGCCCCTTAATGCCCCTGCCTCCTTACTGCCCCTGCCTCCTTACTGCCCCTGCCCCCTTACTGCCCCTGCCTCCTTACTGCCCCTGCCCCCTTACTGCCCCTGCCCCCTTAATGCCCCTGCCTCCTTACTGCCCCTGCCCCCTTACTGCCCCTGCCCCCTTACTGCCCCTGCCCCTTAATGCCCCTGCCTCCTTACTGCCCCTGCCTCCTTACTGCCCCTGCCCCCTTACTGCCCCTGCCCCTTACTGCCCCTGCCCCCTTACTGGCCCTGTCCCCTTATTGCCCCTGCCCCTTATTGCCCCTGCCCCCTTAATGCCCCTGCCCCCTTACTGCCCCCACCCCTCCTCAAGTCCCCTGCCCCTCCTCGATTCTGTCCCTCCTCACCTCCCCTCCCCTCCAGTCTGCCAGAGAGCAGCTGGTTACATTATCAAGTTGACAAGATAACAATCTTACTGCAACGAGTCTGAGCTAATTTCAAAACTGAAACCCAAACTTCCTCCATTCCTGCACTTGACAAATATGTCACTCAGTTGTTTTTTTGGCAATGGCCGACATGGTTGGTATGTGTCCAACAGAGAAATACAGAATGGTTCTAATGGGGAGTGAATGATCAGAAGGAATAAGTAAAGTATTCTTAGAGTCATTCGCAACAATGTCTTCCCAGGAAACATGAAGGCCCCATGGTGGGGCAGCTATCACAATTAATAAAATTAATAGATCAAAACAAATGCAAAAGTACTTCATGAAACAAGACAAAGTAGCCATTGCGAGTCCCCCCTCAGAACCTCCTCCACTTAGCAAAGTGTGTGTCGAATCATGAGTCGAGAACAGAACACCCTTATTGGTCAGGGTCCAAACCAGCTACATCTGGGAGTAAATATAGATATAATGGACACTGTGCATAAAGATATTACATTTTATTATTATAAACAATACATGAATGTTCATATATATCACAAGCAAGGGTGGACTCAGCATTTTTTAAAGGGAGGGTTCCAATAAAAAGATCCTGTCAGTGGGAGGGGGTGGGGGGGGGGGGGTTGTCTACAACATACTACATTTGGTTTTCAAAGGGTGGGGTGTGTGGACCCCATGGACACCCACATACCCA